>NW_010972439.1:1324527-1328469 GCF_000737465.1 Haliaeetus leucocephalus | reverse complement strand
GGTTTACTGCCCGATAGCCTTGTGGTGTTTTGGTCGGTAGTGAGTGAAATTGACTGTGTTCCTTCCCCAAGCTGAGCCTGTCTCTTGCCCGTGACCATGAGTGGGGAGTGATCCCTCCCCACCCTTGTCTCAACCCACGGGTGTTTCTTTATATTTTCTCCTCTTCATCCCACCAGGGCCGGGGAGCGAGCAAACAGCTGTGTGGTGCTTCGTTACTGGCTGGGCTGAAACCACGACACTGATACATTTCTGTTTCGTTTATGCAAAATCCTGGATAAGGTATAGTTTTCTTCCCTTTTCCTATTTTGTATAAGATAACCAAACCAGTTTTACAAACCAAACCAGAAAAACATGACAATAATTGTTACTTGGTTTATATATATGCAGGTTTTTTTCTTTAAATCAATCTATTCTACTCTCTTCTCCCAGAGGAAAGAGCACAACACCACTAAATAGGTAAGTCCTCCTGCCCAATCGCAGTTCAGACAGCACATCCCCATTTAAATGTCTTGTTATGCTTGTTGCTAGCTGATGAAATCCAGAGTTTTCACATCGAATGCATACTATAAAATTCTTCTAGCCCTTCAAATGCAGTATTATGATGACTATTCATTGTCTATTAATACTGAAAGAGAATAATGAGGAGCTACATCTTTTTTAGTAATACTCATCCCCCAGCTTCTTCAGGGTGTCTTCCCTAGGACACACTATTTGTTAGAACTTGTATTTTCCTAATATTTCATTTTTTCCTCTGAAATATTAATGTAGGTTAAAGATCAAGTCTCTTTTCAGATGCCTCCTAATAACAAGGGAATTTGACTGACTACTGATGTGCTGCAGTGTCTTACAAAATCAGCCATATGTAGAGTCTTGTTGGACCTGTCAGTTATTCCTTAAAGGCCCACAGGAGTGAAAAGACAAGTTGCACCAATAGCTCTGAATCATGAGCCCTTTTCTCTTTAAGGGAAGCTGCAGATATGAAAACATAATATCTCAGTATATAGTTATTGCAGGGTCAGCTTTAAAAGTGACTGTCTTTTTAAATTCAAAGTTAGGCTGAAAAAATGCACAAACATGAAGAACTGTGGTGACAAATGGTTTTCTTGCTAAAATTAACAAGAACAAATAATTTAACTGAATGCTGCAGAAGTAACATAATTAAAGTTAGAGGAAAAATATTCTTCTTTCTGCATTAGGCCAAAGCAGGCTCTACTACTACTGTAGTAAGAGATAATGAAAAAGAAGAGGGGAGACAAGGAGGAAGGAGAGAGAAGGTAGGAGGGAACAACAAAGTAATAACACATCTTAATTGCGCAATATGGATCCTTTCTGCCTCTTGGGAAGTGAGGCATTACACATTGTGTTTTTAAATCAAGTTTACCAATTGTAAGACAGTCTGTATACGGTTCTCATTGCTTTCATTTACGAAGCAAACAGTAAAAAAACAGAGAAATGGAAAAAAAAAAAAAAAAGGAATCGACAGCCAGTGATTTTTTTCATCTAGCACCTGGTATTTTCATAGCTTAAACTGATCACAGTAATGAAAATTCACAGAGAATGCTGTGTTTATTTTAAACACACTCTTATCTCAATAGCACAGTTTGGGGGGGGGAGGAAGAGCAATGGGGAAAAAATAACAGAAAAAAAGAAGGCAGGAAAAGAAAGACTAAAGAGGACATTTTAACACTTCCTTTGTCATCAAAGGAATAATGCTTCTATTGTCTAACTATACACTGGTGATAAATGATACCATTCCAAGTCTTCACAATACCAAATGAAATACTACACTAGAGATGAGCTTCACAATCCTAATAAACCACCTTTTAGACATTCCTTTCCCAGCTTAGTGACCCTAAAGGCAATGTAACTCTAATTTAATACCATTTGGGAAGATAATAGCACCACTGAAATGGAAGAGAGACAGCTCATCTTGACTCTGATCTCCCACACTTCTCACTAGAGGGGAAGGTGGCCATGTAGGAAACACTATCCCTGTGAAGCACAGGCATAGGTTTGACCACAGAGTTAAATCTTACAGGGAGAGCTGTTATTGTTGATATTGCAGTAACTGTTTGCAATAAAAAAAGGTGTTAGCCATTCAAATAAGGGGGACAGCTTTCAAACACCTTTATTTCCAAGTCATCTGGCTTCATTCAATCTTCCTTGATATTTGCAGTTGCAAGGAAAAGAACTGATCAATAGGTCTAAACCTGCATTTATTTACTTGCATAAACTGCTAGTAGACCCTTTGTGATGAGAACATTGTTTCCAAGCAAACTTGACAAGACACAGCCTACTTCAGTTCCTGATAATAACTGAACCTAGGACATTAATTCTGTAGCACAGCATTTTCTACATCATTTCACCAGGAGCCTAATAAAACAATGTGAGATGTCTGGCTGGCTACAGAAGTACTACAGGTTCTCTGAGGAAAGATATTCCACCTGCAACTATTCCCCAGCAGCTGCCCGCTCTCCCACACCTGCCAGTGCATCTTCCTTTCTGTGAGTGTGACAACCAGGGAAAGGACAACAATTTACCTTGTTTCTTTCCACAGGAGCTGCTCATGCAGCCTTAACTCTTCCAAAAAGTCCTATTCCCCATCTCTCTCCCAAATCACCAGCATCTGTTTGTTGCAAAACCACTGCTCCTTCTCACCAGAGGAGTCCAAATAAATAAGTCTTCCACCCGCTCACCCCTTTCCCTGCTCACCTGAGGTCTCTTGTCACACTTTCTGTAGACTGAATGATGCAGTCAACCAGGGTCTTTAACGTTTTCATAATCAAAGTTTTGGGGCAGCTTACCCCACCCTGAAAAGACATGGATCAATTTGTTGGGCTATTTGATTTTCTTATATTTCATTGTTTTAAAGAGCAGCATTAGGACTGGAGTTACAAAAGGTACTTAAACATGTGCTAATCTAAAAAGGATTAGTCATTTGCCTTCACATCAGAGTAGGTTTGGATTTTTTTCCTCTTTCTTTTTAATCTTTTATATTTCACAGAAAGCTATGCTTTAACTCTTGACTTTTCAATGCAACAACTTGATTCCAGAACATGAAGTTATTTTCTCAGCAGGAATGTAAATATTTTTCATTAAGTTGTTTAGTGAAATCATGAGGAAGGAAAACATGGGGACTTTAAAATAAACACATGAGTACATCAAAGCACTCTGAATTCCCACCAATCATTTTACAAAATTTTTTTGCACACAATGTTGGAAAAGTTTGAAACTGTTGATTTGTGAATTCTCTATTAAACCTTCTATAATTTAAAGTACAGAAAGTGAAATATATGTCATAGAATCACAGAATGGTTTCAATTGGAAGACACCTTAATGATCATCTATTTCCAAACCCCCTGCTGTGGGCAAGTATTCTTTCCGTTAGGCCAAGTTGTAAAAAGGCTCATTCAACCTGGCCTTGAAGACTCCAGGGATGGGGAATCCACAGCCTCTCTCAGCAACCTGTTCCAGTGTCTCACCACACTCACAGTGAAGAACTTCCTTACATCTAATCTCTATCTACCCTCTTTCAGTTTAAAGCCATTACCCCTTGTCCTACCACTGCATGCCCTTGTAAAAAGTCCCTCTCTGGCTTTCTTGTAGGCCCCCTTCAGGTACTGGAAGGCTGCTGTAAGGTCTCTCTCTTCTCTTCTCCAGGCTGAACAACCCCAGCTCCTCAGCCTGTCTTCATAGGAGAGGTGCTCCAGCCCCCTGATCATATTTGTGGCCCTCCTCTGGCCTTGCTCCAACAGGTCCACGTCCTTATGTTGGTGGCCTCAGACCTGAACACAGTACTCAAGATGGGGTCTCACATGGGCAGAGTAAAGGGGGAGAATCACGTCCCTCGACCTAGTGGTCACACTTGTTTTGATGCAGCCCAGGATATGCTTTCTGGGCTGCAAATGCACATTGCTGGATCATGCTGAGCTTCTTGTCAAC
>NW_010972439.1:1324169-1324440 GCF_000737465.1 Haliaeetus leucocephalus | reverse complement strand
GTGCAGGACCTTGCACTTGGCCTTGTTGAACTTCATGAAGTTTGCACAGGCCCACCTCTGAAGCCTGTCAAGGTCCCTTCTGGATGGCATCCCTTCCCTCCAGTGTGTCAACCGCACCACACAGCTTGGTGTCCTCGGCAAACTTGCTGAAAATGCTCTCAATCCCACTGTCTGTGTCACCAACAAAGGTGTTAAACAGCACTGGTCCCAATACCAACCCCTGAGGAACACCACTCGTCACTGCTCTCCACTTGAACATCAAGCCATTGAC
>NW_010972439.1:1249081-1324159 GCF_000737465.1 Haliaeetus leucocephalus | reverse complement strand
TGTCCAAGTGGAGAGCTGTGATGTCCCAGAGATGTCCCCTCATGTGGCTGAGTTACATAGCACACCTAATTGGATGAACCAACAACTGCGGGGAAGCATGCTGAATCTCTTCAGTGTACTTACTCTGAGCTAAACCAGCACATTACTATTAAACCACAAAATATGTCTCAGAACTGACTCTCCTTGAACGAGCTGTGGCCCAAACTGAGCAGCTTGTGCTTTTCCAAGCCCTTTCCAGCCCTCATTTCCATACAGTGACTCTATGCTTGCAGTAAGTATGGTGTGCATCAGTAAGCCCTTCAGCTTACGAATTGTGGTCCTTTTGTGGTCAGTCTGTTTAATGATGCCACTTTATCTGTCCTATCTCATATTGCCTCTTTCTTTTTGTAAAAGAGATGTTAGTAGCTTGTTGCACTTCATCTCACTGAATGTGAATTATTACAGATTTTTGGAGAACTGCAAAACTATCTAGCAAATTCCTGTAATGATGACACACAACTAATTCATCCTAGGCCTGTAAAATCCTCTCAACTGGACTTTGTATCTTAGAATATGTTACTGTGACTCAACTGAAAAGTACATTGAAGTAATATATTCAGCACATAGAGAGCATTTCACTATATTGAGCAATACTAAAAGCTTTTAAAAGCTCTTTCATAGCAGTGAAAGACTCTTAAGAGAAGCCCATGAAAAGCTTATTTCAGAAGATAGATTTTGAAAGATCTAGTGAGACCCCACCTGCAGTACTGTGTTCAGCTCTGGAGTCCTCAGCACAGGAAAGACATGGACCTGTTGGAGCGGGTCCAGAGGAGGGCCACAAAAATGGTCAGAGGAATAGAACACCTCTCCTATGATGAAAGGCCGAGAGTTGGGGTTGTTCAGCCTGGAGAAAAGAAGGCTTTGGGGAGACCTTATTGCAGCCTTTCAGTACTTAAAGGGGGCTTATAAGAAAGGTGGAGACAAACTTTTTAGTAGGGCCTGTTGCAATAGGACAAGGGGTAATGGTTTTAAACTAAAAGAGGGCATATTTAGACTAGATAGAAGGAAGAAATTTTTTTATGATGAGGGTGGTGAAACACTGGAACAGGTTGCCCAGAGAGGTGGTAGATGCCCCATTCCTGGAAACATTCAAGGTTGGGTTGGATGGGGCTTTGAGCAACCTGATCTACTTGAAGATGTCCTTGCTCATTGCAGGGGGGTTGGACTAGATGATCTTTAAAGGTCCCTTCCAACCCAAACTATTCTATTCTAAATGCTCTATGCTGTTTGGGGTGTATACTTCCAGCACTTTCTAAATAAAATTCTTATAACATACAAATCTAATTTACAGTTTATTACTTCAAATTTTCCATAAGCATGTTTTATATTTCATATCCTTGTAGAAATTTTACCTTTAGAAAAGTTTAGATGAGTTTAAGACACATTTACTGATACTAAAATTAGAGCGTAAAATTTGTATTTGTCACTGGAGATAAGCTGTGTACATGCCCCTGAAGTCAGACTGAAATGTATTTAATGCCTTGGATGCACAGAAAAAAATGTAAAATTAAACTTAGCTTCAGTTGAGGAGAGCTTTTTGAAGTCATTGGATCAGCGACAGTCAAAATGGCAACGACAGACTATATTGGGAATTATTTGGAAAGGAGTAAAACAGAAACAGAATATAATTCTGATGGATAAATACATGGTGAGCCTACATCACTGATTCACTATGTAGTTTTCATCCCTCCTGGTAATTAGAAAAGAACAAATTAACCAAATCAAGAAAGAGAAAGAGAGGATATTTAGCTATATGAAACAACATCCATTAATATGCAATAAACTGAGATTTTTAGGTTGGAAAAGAAAAGACAACAGATATGATAGAGGTCTACAAAATTATGAGCTGTATGCAGGAGGTAAAGAGGGAACAACTGTCATAGAGAGAAATAATATTTGTCCTTCCTTCCAGCACAAGTACTTGTGAGAAACTAGTAAAATTATCAGGCAAAATATTTAAATTGAAGCAAAAGAGAAGTACTTTTAATAACACACTAATGGCAGAACTCACTGCATGAGCAGACTTTGGAAACTGAAAGTATAAATGGGATTAAAAGGGATGAGACAACTGGATGGAAAACAGGTCCATTCATGTCAATTAAACTTTCTGGTCTGCGTGTAATCTCTGGCTCAGGAAGTCCCTAAATCACTGACTGCCAGAAACTGGGAATATATAACCAGAGAAAGGATTACTCTACACATGGCTGGTGTCTTCTATTCTTTCCCTAAGCAGCTGCTACTGGCTTCCACCAGGAATGGGTTGCTGAGCTAGCTGAACTTTTGGTCTCATCCAGTATAGCAGGTCTTGTATATCTGAGTCTCATAGCCCTAAATGGTGACATATGAACTAATTCTGCTCATTTAACCTGCTCTTGAACTTAAATGAGAGCATTAAAATAGCTTGTGTTCCCACATAAAATTCCAGTTCTCACAGAACTTGAGCCTAGTGTTCAAGCTTTGACTTTCCAGGAATACGAGGATAATGCTCAAAGTCAGTGTCCATATGGAAGTACATGTTACCAATATTTAAATACTGAATTATGAAAACCATTTGGAAAAAAAACAAGCAAATAAACAAAAAGCTGGTGTCACTTGGTTGTTCACAAGTTTTTGGTATAAATGGCCCTTCAGTACCCAACCTGAGATCTGGGCCCAGCTATGAAAGAAGCTGCTTGCGGATAGCACAAAATTGCCTCAGTTGACTCCAAGTTCTGCAAACTTTCTTGGTTTTTTTTTCTTCCTACAAGAACATACTATTTTAAAATATCTGCTCTATACACTTCATAGCATCTACTTTTATGAGATTATTCTGCAATGTGCTGTTAAAACAAAAAAAGGAAAGGGAAACAGAATGTTCCTATTAAAATGGTGCCAGCCCATCTGGTCAAATTTAACATGTCCTTAGCCATGAGGTGAGTTACAGATTTGAGGTGTTTGATCTCAACTTGAAGGTATGGCTCTGTAGTCTTGGCTATAGCCATTTACCTCTTGCTATATTGGTTTAAACTGAGCTATAATCTGGGGCAATTGTAACTTGTATCTGCCAACTTTTTAAAGTCTTATAAATTTCCACTTCTGATTTAACACTGGTTTATTTAAACCTTAAAGTTGGTCAGTAACATTCAGACAAATTATTCCCTCATCAGAATATATATATATTTATCAAGATTAAAATTCCTCTACAACTTGTGATGGTTGGGTATTATAAATTTCGGATAGACTGCCTGGGTGTCAACATTATCAATGCTCTCTCAGCATTAATTGCCAACCTGCAGGTGGGCTGAGAGGCATTCAGGACATCTATGGTTAGAAGTAGTCTTAAAGGCTGAAGCTCTGCAGCTTACAAGAGGACTCCTTAACACTTACTTAAGCAGCAGGGCTAGGGTGGATGAAGTTTCCATGAGTGTTAAGACTCCCTTTATAGGCCAAGTGATAAGCTGCAGCAAAGCCAGGGACCTTTTCTGCATTACTGTTTTCCAGTTTTCCCTCTATCTTTGAAATTTTTTTCCCAAAGGTATTTGTGACTCTTCAGTTTTACCTTCAGGCATCTCTGCTGCACTTGTGCATTAACAAACAGATTGAACTTTGTTGCTTTGTCATGAGTGATTGTCTTACACTTTCTACCTAATGTTTAACTTTCTGCAAGGGTTTTCCCCCAAAGCACTACTGAAGTTTGCTGACTCTATCCAAAGCACTGTGCAGCTGCACTCTAGCAGGGAAGAAGAGCTGTTGTTACGTGTTGGGGGTTGAGATGCTGGAACTCATGCAAGTAGTTGGCAAAGACCAGCATTTCTGAAGGATACTGTTTAATGAGGGTAATGATGTGTTCCTTACACTGGGCTTTTCCTATGCATTTGTGAACAGTGGGCTCTCAAAACAAGACATACATTCAGCATCAACTTAAAGCTCCTGCAGTTAGGTACCCAAGTTATTAAAAAGGAATTAAAAATAAGCAAAATACACATATGGAGGCTGACAAGTGCTAAGATGTATCAAAATAACAACCTCTTATGAATGTAGTAGGAAAGTAATTACATTTTGTTTTCAAGAACATTTGTGCTGATGAAAATCCTTCTATACATTAGATAACTAAATTTGTTGGCTTTTTAAAATATGCATTTATGGCACCTGTTTTCAATGTTCTTTGGCCATTACTTTTTTTCTTACAGGGAAGTAGAAGGGGCTGACAACTTTCAAATGCACTGAAGTTTAGAATTAAATTGCTAAAAATGAATAAATGACATGGTTGCATAAAAAATATCAGGACAAGCTGTTGGTCTTTGTCACATAACACAGGCAATCAGTTCTCAAGCTGCTGAAATAAATGAAAATTTCAGCCAGCTGTCAGGCTATTAAACTGATTTTGACAGAATCAGGGATCAGGATAGCCACATAAGCAGGAGAAGGCCAATGCTTGCCTAATCCCTGATGGCTGTAAACTTTATCTGCAGTTTGAGTCAGGCTAGGAGTCAGAAGGCATTTGCCTGGTCTCTGTAGACTGGCAGTAGAAAGAGACAGAGACTGCTTGGTGTGGTGTAACACTGAGTGTTGCTAAACATAGCACAAAAATTAAATATTTTTGTACTTCTTAAAGTGGGAGACTGAAGATGATACTGCAGGAGATCATGAGCTAAGAGTGTGATGGGAAATTAAAAAGAGGGCTTTTAAAATCCTAGGAATTGTCATTCTTTTATTCAGCCCCATTGCTGAATATCATTCTTTGTCAAGTTTAAAAGCATCATCTGTCATACTCTGTTGGTATTAAAGTGACCTTTGAGCTGGAAGCGTTCAAGTCATCAGCACATATGTTTGGGTCATACAGAATTAGGTCTTTACTGGGCAGAGTTCTTTAATATTTAGATTTGTCCTAAAAAAAAGGATCAGGGAAGACCATAGCAAGAAAGTTACTGAATCCATTACATTTAATCTGCCTCGGAAAGATTAGCAACCAGAAGTCTTGGTGTCCTGATGTCTGCAGAATGGTACCTTTTATTTAAGAAACGCGAGACTTGAAAAAAACACACAATCCCCTTTGTTAGTATTTGTCCAATCTCAAGCAAAATACATTCAGCATTCAAATTCCCATTTGATTATGTTACAGCTTTACAAATCCTCCTTTTCCCAATGTTTCCTGTTTTGTCCATAGCCCCCAGTCTGGGGGCATCACATTACACAGTATATCATGAATGTATTATCCACCAGCTCAAACCTAAGCATTTTTTTCTTACCTCTTTTGTGCTAGAGTACTTTTGAAAAACTTTGTAAATTAATGGTGCTATAATAGTAAAAGGCAGAATGTGGCAGCTACCAGCAGCTTAGGGAGTCAACCTCTGTCTTTTTTTAAAGCATGTTGCTACCTCATACAGTTACGAACATGTATGTTACAATGGAAGTACAACATGATAAAATAGTTTTCTGAATCTGTAGAAAGTACCAATATGATTAAAGAAGGGATGTGCAGTTCATTGTGATTTCAATGTTTGCTGAATCTGTAAGTCAATGTCAAAATTGAAAATGTTAGCATAGTTTTCTAAGCAGAAAGAAGAGGTAATCAGTTAATATCACAAGATCAGGACATATTGGCTTTGGTTTTATGATGATTGCCCAGATTTTACAGATCTTTAAATTCTAAAGGGCAAATCACAACATATTTTTGAGTTTGTGATAAGCAGAACTTGCCTGATAAAGCTTGTTTTGATAAAATCTTTGCTTTAAAATATTTGGAACTGTTTAGATATAAGACATCAATCCAATATAGGATAGAAATTAAATAGAATGCCCACCAAGTAACTTAACAATTCAGAAATTTACTTGTTCACAGATTTTACAATAGGATCTGTTGATTTTGAGGTCATTAGATTTATGGTGCTCTGGAAAAAAGAGGGAACTCTACAGCTTTCGTGAGAAGTAATGTGAAAATCTCTTTGCATTTAGGTGTCCAAGTCACTAGTGCTGTGGCACTTGGAGCACCAGTGGAAGTGATCCTATAAACAGCTGGTCTTGCAGCAAGAGCCTGAGCTCTCTCTCCCTAGCTCCAGAATCTCTGGCTGAACTCCCTGACATTAAATAGTTCTTCAGTGACATGAATACAATGAGATGGAAAGTGCTTGAGTGGAGGATGAAATGCCTCCAGGAACACAGAGAGTAAGCATGCTCCTTATTAACTCAGCTCTTGCTGGGGTTGAAAATCTTCATCTTTACCTCAGGGTAAAAAGAGACAAAGTATTTTATTTGTCCAAACAAGTTTAATTACATCCTGGTTTTGCAACACTGTGCCCAAAAAGAGTTCAGCAAAGGCAAACAACACTTCCAAGCGAGTTTTAGCTTCTTCAAGTCCATCTGGCCCTGCTCTTGGATATCTTAAACCTACCACAATGGTTTATAGTGTAGCTGGGAATGAAGTTAATATGTGACTGGGCTCAATTTCAAGGTTGCTTCTCCAGGGTATCAACATACGTAAATGTGCAAAAAAATGGATAAGACATTTATTTACTTTGTCAAAGAAATAATTTTGAATCACTGAGCTTCCAGTGTCACCCCTATACCAGATATTTGGACTTCAGCTATAAAAAAACCCAACAACTGATCTACTAGTTCTTGACATTGTACTTCCCTGCCTCACAGAGGAATTGCAAGGGTCAATTGCTTCATTAACTAGGAGTCTCTCAAACATAATAATCACAGTTAGCCAGGTAGGACCTAATTATGAAAGCCCGCCTCAGGAAAAACTCTGGCTAACAAAATAGGTGACTATTCCCCATGCAATCATTATAGAATTCAGCTTTGATACTATATCTAGCATGGCACACTTATAAATAATATGTGCTGTGCAGCTTGGTATAAGTACTATGTACTAGGCAGCACATATTATGTGCTGTTTTCTGACAAGCCATTTTCTGATTTGTGGAAACTGGAGGGAGCATTGATAATGACAGTGGATATTTGTATCAATCAACCTGAAGAAGCAAGCAGCAAATGTCTAGCTCTTATTTTTCTTGCTCTTAAAGATCTTCATGGTATCAGATTACTTCCACAGTCTCTTTGGATTTTACAGAAAGAGTTAATGTGGTCATTTGCAGTGAAAATTATTCATGTTCAACTAATGTTTCTTATAGGTCTCTTATCTACTATCCAGACAAGAATCTAAGGGATGTTCATGTGACTGAATTATGTCAGAACATACAGAATATTGATGAGGGTAGGCAGAAGTCAAGCTAACACACGTATCCATCATGCACATAGAGTACACAAGTTGCGTGTGTACTCTGGTCCAACACAACAGAGTCCAGCTGCCCCAAACAGACTGCTGCATGCCTGGGAAGTCATGAATGAACAACAGTGGGTCTTGCTAACAGTAGTTTATTGGTTTTTTAATGCTGTGCATCACTCTGGTAGCTCTGGACCTGGTTTCTGAGTCTCTCAGTGAGCAGGAATCTAAATGAAAGACAAGCTTTTTGTTAAATTCTTCTGTTTTTTACTCTCTTACCCTCTTGAACTCTCTTCGCCCTGGATGTTTGGAAGCCTGGCTTCTTCTGCCATTTTAGGATTAAGCTAATTTGAGGGATTGTTTTTCTGTCTCCCTCTATTCTCTCCCTGAATGCATTGTGTTGGGAACATAGTGTCCCAGAACACATAGAGGAATATCTCCAAAGTATGAGGTAAAATATACATAAAATGTCCTGTACTGGTCTTCTTGCAACTTTGGATCTGAACTTTATGCAGATAATGTTCTGCTCGTATCTTTTCAGCATGTCCTAAATTATATCAGGGAAATGCTGAATCAATCAGGCATAAATATTACCCTCACAGAGATTCCCAGTCACCTCAGCTCTTGATGTATTTTTTTTTTATACTGCACTTGGTTTAGTCTCCCCAGGGTAGAAGGGCCTTTTTGCTTTAAGAGCGATGATCCTGTAGACAAACCCAACAGATTTTACAGAAACACAGTGTACGTGCAGTATAAAAAAGTGAGGCAGACAAAAATAGACTCTAAATTGGGAAGCATTTCTGACCATTGCACATCCTTCTAGCATAAAGGGGGAATATTTGATGACATATTCTGCATTCTGTGCAACATGCAAGTTTCCTATGAACTCAGAGGAAAATAGCATGGGATTGGTACTTGGAGATCAGATCATGCTGGCTTGAACAAGGTCTTAAGTAAATGCTTAACTTTGGGCATGCAGTTAAAATCTCTCTGGACCCAACTATGTGCTCAAATGCTTTCCTGAATCAGGTACACAGTGAAATGAAGAGAGTTTATTCCTCCTTTTCCTGGTCTGCCAGAGAAGTCTGACAGAAGGTGTTCTAGGAGAAATGCAGTTCAACAGAAAACTAATTAATGTTTATACTTGCTAATAGTTCTTTCAGGCTTCTGAACAACAAAATCCTGTGATTTGTGAAAACTTGTAAGCAAATCAAGGTATATTTCCTCTTTGGAACATGAAGTATAGAATAACTTTTGATTTTTTTTAATATTTTGGAAAATGATTTCAAAGTTATTTAAAGTTAGATTTCTTTTATTTTTAGCATAGTACATAGGGAGCTATGTTCAATTGCCAGTCAGAGTGACCATTAAAGTGCTTGTTGAATAGGAAAGAGGCTTGCCATGTTACTATGTCTTCTTTTTGAGTAAAAAATAGTCAGTTATATATGTGGGAAGGAATATGTTTTGTCTGTGTAATTTTAGTTTCCCTAAGAGTTTCAAAGACTGAGTCAATTTGGTGCAGTTCCAACCCAAATGCTCAAACTCCAAGGGGTTTTATTGGCAGTTTCCCTTTTTTTTCTATTCTACATGGGGAACAAAATACTGAAGTAGTCTGCAGATCTTAAGAGCTGGCACTGAAACTCAGTTTTCTGAGATTAAAAAATTAGATTTGAGGTTTTTAATAAGAGCTCTTTAAGAGTGTACTGCAAGGGGGTACTGCAAGACTCATTCAGGGAGAGATTGCAACGGCTGAGGGGACAACACCTGATCCTGACCCATGTTCCTGGCCTGACCTTGGACGTGCCTCATCATCCCACACCTGCCTGGTGGTCCAGGCTCTGGGCTGACCCTGCTGCCCTCCCTCTGTGTCCATCATTGGTGTTTGAAAGAAGCCATCCATCTCAGTTACATCAGGCCATCACCCTCTGACACACCTTGCTGCAAAGGAGGTCGTGGTTATTTCCATGTCTGTAAAGCACTGTGCAAAATGTGCCATTACGACCAAGGAAACACCTTTTCTCTGTCCACACACTCTTTTTTATTTCTCTGTGTCTGTACTACTAAGGCATTTGCCTGCTTCTAGCCTCTCTCCTCCCTATGCTGCTGGCCTTCAACACAAATCAAAGAAATGGTATCAGTAGTATCACACCACTGGTTTTGCTGAGGACAGACCCTGCGCTCTTACCTTTCTGTCTCCCTCACCTGATTTTTATGCCTGTTACTGCCCATGCTCCTCAGCCCCACAGGTAACCTGCCAGCAGCGAGTGGAGGTAATATGCCTATTTAAGTTCCTTTTGAAAACTTGAGAAAGCAAAGTGTTTATAACTTTCTTCACTCAGCTGAGTTCAAACACTTGCTGTGAAATGAATAGCTGGTGTCAGAGCTAAAAATAACTGCATTTTTTTAAATGGGCATGTCTCATCTTGACATTATTCATTTCTATGGTGTATTACATTTTATCTGAGAGATAACCACCTTTATTAAAATACAATGGCACTAAAGTAGTGTCATTTTTTTACTTTTGTTGTTGTTCTCTTAGATCTCCTTGCCACCATACAGAGGTTTCATTACTCTTTAACCCAACAAGTATATATGTATACACACACGTTCACGTTACACATACACACATATAAATATATCAAGTTGCAAAAAGAAATGCAGTTTTCAAATTGTTGAACAATGCCCTTAATAAAAAAAAGAAGGAAAGCTTCACCAAATTCTCTAGTTTCACCCTCAGTAATAACTTAAAATGAATGTGATTTCATAGACTTCATGGAGATAGGTGAGAGATGAGACACTTGCTCCTCTGCTTGCATGAGCTCAGGCTGGGGATGTGTGGGAGTATTACACTGGACAAACAGTGCTCCTAGCTGAGTGAAAATGTGAGGGGAGGAAGGGTAGGAGAATACAAAATGGAAGGTGTTCTGGCTTGCTTTCTCTACTGCCACTTGTACTAAGAAAGATAAGGAAAGTGTGATGAAGAATATCAAAACAGAGCCAGTCCTGAAAGGTACTTAACAACTTAACTTTCACTGAAATCAGTAAGAACTGCATATCACCTCACTTGAACAGAACTGTGATTTATCTCCTTCCATGTCAGAGCAAGGGGAAGCTTCTCCCATTGCAGTTCATTTCTGGGTCTGTTCCTGGAGTGGTGGGAGTCCAGTCTGGCCACCATGGTCTATTCCAGCATAAGCCATGTGGGACAGGAGGGGGGGCTATCACTAGTGGCAGGATCCATCCTGGAAGTTACAGTTGAGTCACACTCTTTCTTTACTAGTATTTTGTTGTCACAATTGTTGCAGCATATCAGTCCCCTCTAATTCACACATACTTCTTTTTCTTCCTAGACTGATAATTAGATATTGGCATGACCATCTTTGTATTAGTTTTCTCTCACCAACAGACTGTAAAACTATAGAGGAAACAGTGCCAGATAAGCTTAGAAAATGTTAGTACAAACTTTCTTATCTCCAGGACAACAGTAACATCTATTCTGGGGGACCTTCCTTTTTATTTTCAGATTCAATTAGCTGGTTCACTGACTCATGAAGTACGCATGTCTAAATGTTGCATTTTGATTTTGACCTATCTTCTTTTGTATTAAATGATACATATAAAACAATCAGAATGTAATGAAAAGTTTCAAAATAAAAAAATATACAAAACATTTAGATAATTATGGAACTGTATAAAGAAATGAAACATGGTACTAGTGAAGATTTTTCCTATTATCTTTGGTGAATAAATATTTTATTTGCCTGAATTGCTCTAAATGCTCTTAACCATAGAATTATACGGTCTTTAAAAAAAAAATAATCTGTCAACATATTTCTGTTCTATTTTGGTACTTCTGTTGACTTTTCCTACAGTATATTAGCACTAAGTGATCTAACTAAAATTTGTCATGATTCTCTCTCATTCTCTGTATTTCTTTGCTCAAGATTTTTTTTTCCCCCATAAATAGATGCATACAGGTATAGCCTTCAAAACACAAAGACATAGCTGCTAAAGGTTTAGAGAAAAATAAACAACAGTGTGCTTTGGATAGCACCTCAACATTTTTGATGGTTTTCTGTTCTTGTATTTGCTCAGGCCACCATCATTCAAAGTAGCCCCTAAAGGACTTATGTCTTTGAAGAAGCTCTTCTTCATGCTCATGAACTCTATCCTTCTTGGACTCGGTATTGACCTAATTTCAGCTTGATGCTCTTCATCCAGGAACCAATCTTGCCTGAGCAATCAATCATTTTGGCAGTAATACACAGAAGAGGTCATCCCTACACTGTTCACACCAGAATCCATGCAATATCACCAGTTTCTTCAATTGACAAAGATGTTGGCAGGGCTAGTGTGAGAACAGATGCTTTTGAGAGTTCTTAAGCAAAGGTCCTAGTGACAGTGATATAGCTACCCATCATTACTTGTGAATGTATTTTCTGTGTGGATGACTTAAAACGTCTAGTGTCCATGTCTGGAAATTCAACATGTCTCCCAAATGGGACCACAGTACCACTGGGATGATAATGTTGAACACTGTAAAAAAAGATCAAGGTTAAGCAAAATGAAGTTAACCTTTCATCCTCTGGCAGTAGGTGACCATCTTTCAGTGCTTGTAAGCCTGTTATCACAGTACAGCCTGGCCAGCTTGTGACAATGTTTGGGTACTAGCCTAAATATTCTGTCACCAAAACACTTTGGTGTTCCAAATAACATGCAAGCTTTTGCTTCTTCTCATTTTACAGTGGATTTGCACAATTGGAAAAAAAGGCATATTATGTCATTAAATCTGCTGTTCTGCCCTACTCTTAGCCCTGCTCTTCAGTGTAATCATTAGGCTAAAACTCACTGTTCACACTTGTCTGCTTTGTAACTAAGTATCCCAATTTTATCCCAAACCAAAATCATTCCAGCAGCCAAAAACTGAGTAGCATCTGGGCTTGGAGTTATTCCAGGAGTCATCTTTATGATTTATTATACCACAGTGCCTTCTTACTGCTGCAGCTCAGGAATGAAATGAATGAAGCGCCTGGACCAGTGACAACTATAAAAAAACCCTTATCCCATCATCCCTACCCCTTTTAAAGCAGGGGATAGGTATGTAAAGGATATGTAAGTAAGCATACCTGCACTGCTACGGGAGCACGAGTAAGTGCAGCATGCCAGGAGCTGACCATTGGCAGGATAACTTCATTTTCTTTTCTCCTAGGAAATTATTACACTCTGTCTTATTCTTTTCCATAACTTTTTCATCCTTAATTGCTCAAACCAAATTTGGCTGTAAAATCAGTTTAGCTGAAACTGTGTACTCATATGTCTACAGCATTCTATTGAGTAATGCAGTAATCGTGGTAGAACATAAAGGAATTTGAGATGAGTTTCCTGTCATATAAAGCCAGATAATTTTTGTGGAAGTGCTGCTAATGGAAGGACTCATCATAGCTATCCCCTTTTGCTTATATTTCTTTGTAAAACACACTGAAAGAAAAGAAGAGAAAGGAGGAAAGAGGAAAGAGGAAAGGTGAAGGGGGGAAAGGGCAAGGGAGAGGGAAAAAAGAAAAGAGGAGAAGGAAAAAGAAAAGGGGTAGAGAAAAGATATTACATGATTCAGCTCTAGAAGTTTTAAGGAGATCTTTTGTTGTATTTAGGAAAATCCAAAGATATTACTTCTGGCTGTAAAAGGTTACAAACGACAGATTCAGAACTGGAAAGACAGAATTGAGGAAGCTCATAAACAAGATACAAGGTGAACTGCTAGTAACCCTCTGTATCATACAGCCATTCTTATATTTAGGCACATATGTGTAAAATGAGATTTTCCCTTTAATATATATTTATTAAAATTTAATGGATAGATATAATTGCAGTCTCCCAGTTTTCTGACAATTATACTCTTTGCCTGTTAGATCTCTCTTCCATTAATGAGCAATTGTGTTAGAACTTACAGAGTAATATAGCATTTAACATGAAAAATTTCACAATTTGGCTTTAAAGAGGCACTAGATCCTAAAGTCTGATTCCAAGATGTCTAAACCCACATAAACTTAATTCACAAAGTAATAAATGATACATAAGTTTAAGTGTAGGCTTAAGACTTTTTCTAAGTGTACAGGAATAAGATTCCACTCTGTAAAATATTTTACTGGAATTTCTGAATAATAGCACTGGTAGTGACATGGAAAACAATAGGTAGTCAATTGATACAAGAAGGATAATAAAAACCTGGCCCATTCAATTTTGCATCAACTCAACTCAACTGCTATAAAACATTGTTCTTTTGTTCCTTAAACTCTAAAGAGGGCAGCTTACCATCACAATTTGTTTATATTAATTAATCTCAGACTTAAAGCTATGCTGAAAATTTCTTGTCAGTTTTGGTATTCACTATTTTATTCTGACTTGCAAGATATCTTCTCAGATTGTCCATGCCTGCTGAAGACTGTTTCAACCTAAACTAGGGAATATTGCCTCATTCATCTGGTCAGTGAAGATCTCTAGCAGATGATGTCTGAGGTTGTCACTTAACTCTAAAATGGTACTTAGACCTTTATATTTAAAATATGCATTATTATTAGCCTCATTCTGCCTTGTTTTTCTGCCAGAGATAGAATGTCAGAGCCAAATATAAGCCAGAAATACTTCCCTGTGGATGTGGGCACATATTGGAAATGAGCTGGGAAACGGCAGGAAACAAATGAAAGGGAAATAAATGACAGCAGCTTCTTAACCATCCAGTGTAACATCCTTGTTTGTTGTTACGAGGCAGAAGAGCATGCTTGGTTTAACTCATGTAAAGAACAGGGCGTAGAAGTAGGGCTGGTCTGACAGCAAAAGACACCTTGATTTTATAAAGGAATACAAATACGGTTTGGTGAACTGAACACACTAACCAGATATAATATATTCTTATTGAAAATATCTTTCATTTTTTTGTACACTGCCACCTTCTTGGTCAGGAACTTTTGATAGAAATGCAATATACTGTGGATTTTGCTTTCTGCTTTATTAATCTCAAATACCTTTAATATGTAAAATCTGTTCTATTTTCAGCTGTTGGACAAAAATACATCATATTCAGTAAAAGAAATGTGAACCTCATTAGATTTTTTCAACCACTATATTGGCTGATGTCTTCTCCCCCTTTACTTCTCCAAGGAACCTGTTCTGATTTTTCAGTGCTCAGCTCACATGCTAGTCCATTCCCAACAGAGCTTTTTATTTTCAAATGGAACATAATGTGGAAATCCGCAAGCTAGCTCCTAAGGTCCCAGAGCTGTGCTATGATGAGACTGCACCTCAGCAAATGAAAAAGACCTTGTTAGGCCAACTGTATACAGCCTTGTTTCTAGTGTACTGTTTCTGATTTTGTAGCCTGGAAGTTAGGCATTGCTGTGACCAGTGCTGGCAAGCTAATGTCGTCCTTTGGATCAAGTCTGTATCATCTGCCTAGTAAATATTCTGAAGATTAGACACTCACCTAATGGAGCTGAGATGTCTGACACCACATCACATCATACTTTATATGGAAAGTCTGGCAACTAAAAGCAGGAGATCTCAAGGGAGCTTTACAAAGTAGGATGGCCACTTCAATAAGCTATGATTTTCAGTGGAGTCTGAGCGTTCTTTTATTGGAATAAGATGTGGGTCACAAAGATTTTGCAAAATATGTTTAATTCTTGCTGGAGGCATTGCTAAACTTATCAATAAATAAGGGATATGACAACTTTACTACCTGGGTGTCCTTAGGAAGTCTCATGAAGAAATTAACTCTACTCTCTTGCAAGTAATTTGACACAGTTCTAGTTTGCACACATCATAAAGAAAAAGCAAAGATACTTACTAGCTATGACATCTGATATGCTATATCATATAAGACTTGCCTTAGCAAATTATTCAAGGGATATTAACTTTAAACACCTTTTCTATCGAATGTCCAAATAAATTTAATGTTATCAAGGTGATTAATTCACTCTCCACAATAGCCATAAATGAATTCAAAGTCACTTCTATCAATTCAGATAGAACGAGTAGAAGGCCAGAAGAAATGTTGTTAGTAATACTGAATTACTGTCTTGGAATCAGAGACAAAATGTAGGATAGAATACACATATACTGTTTTTCACATTGTCATTACATAGCTTATGAGTCACTTGAACTTAGAAAACCTTTCAAGTTGGTAATTCTGGAATCCATCTTTTAAATATAAACATTATCAGCTGCTATTGGTTCAGTTTCTAACCCATTTCAATAATGTTTTAACAGGACTCATGGCTGTATCACAATACAGAGCACTGGAAATGATTAATTACAAAGTGTTTTGAGTTGCTATTGACTACAGTTTTCACTTTGTTTGATACTTTAGATTTTTAAAAGGTCATTTTTGTTCATAACGTATGAGGTAATTTTTAGTTACTGTGTCGACACCATTTGATGTTGGTTTCAGGATTTTCTGACCCTCTGTATTCCTGGCAGTGTCTCAGATCTGTCACTGAAGTCACTGAGCACTGCTCTACCCCTAGGATAGAAGGTAATTCTAGGGGCTAGACTCATTAAGAAGCTCTGCAAGCAACCTTTACTCACAAACTGTCAAGGATAGATTCAAACAACAAAACACCCAATGGAGGTACTGCACAAGGCCAAGAATGTCGGGTCAAGGCTTCTGAATGAAAAGCCATAGCAGTGACAGTCCATGCTCCTTACCCAGCACATGAATCTAGAACATGTGCCACCGCTGTCACCCCTACTGAAAAGCTAAGGCTTTGGCAACAGGGCTCCTCTGCTTCACTCACACAAGCATAGGATGCCTTTGGTCAGAAATACTATGCTTTCCACCCAGCTTCCTGATGGTAGAGTCTGGATATTTATGTGTTCTGGCAGTGATTCCTGAGGTACTTTTGAGGGGAAAACAAACTGCATCTTTAGAATATTTGGTTATTACAAGAAACTAACAGATGGATGAAAACAAAAGTTCAAAAACTATGATTTTTTTGACATTGTGTGGCAAAATTTGAAACAGTAATATTTAAGCATGCGCCAACAATCAATCAGCAATAGCTGCAGGGGACAGTGGGCTGCATTAGAACAGTGGCTTTGTTTCTATTTACATTCAAGTTGTGTAGAGAGAGCTTACCACAACAGGACTGTACCCCATAACTGTGGACAGTAAACAAAGGATTCCTTTTAACGAACCTTACTTTTCTTAATGTCAGGCATCCAGGCTAAGCAAGCCATACAGGTTCCAAGGCAGAGGATGAGTTCCATTATAAAATAAGTTTTCTCTGACTCTGTAAATATCAGAATAATGTGATGATAAGGTATTGCAATAATTGTTGCTATTGCTATTAATAGCAATACAAGCACAGTATCAAGGATCAAGCTATCTACTAATTTGGTGGAATACGTGCAATGCTTTTACATTGCTAAGAAATGAAAGAGAAAGAATCTAAACGTCTTTTAAGTCAGCCATTGGTTCTTCCCAGTTGTAGTTTCTATCTGGATTTAACTTTATCCATTCATCCTGCTTTTCTAGACACCTTCATGTGTAGAGCTACTGCAGCTTCTCAACACCTCTGGCAGGAGGAGAACATCTATCTTCAACATCTTTCCTACCTTCTACCAGATATCATTCAAGAATTAAACAGATATCATTCAAGAATTTTGTTATTACTGGGAAAGCAGAACCTTTCTGAGAAGCTGCTGCCATAGTAAGTGCTTTATTCCCTTTAGTAAGTGCAGTGAGTTTTTAAAGCTACTTTAAGTCCTACTTAAGGTCCTGTTACCAGTCTTTCACACAAGGGGATAAGCTAGTCAGCTTTTTTTGTCTATAACAGCAGTTGTTTATCTAATTCTTGATGTGTGGTGTAGGACACTCCTCAGAATCTACTTTTAACATAGAACGAAAGCAAAATAAGAGCCAAGACAAAAAAAAAAAAAAAATCTTTTCTTGGCTTACCAATGAGTGTTGAGTTATTTCCTGTTCTGAAAAATGCACATAAGGCAGAATGGGTTATAAACAGACTTACTTCAAATTTTGTACACTCCTGTCCAGCCAAGCCAGATAACTACAGCTCACTTTTTTCCTGTGTAGATAAGTTGTTGACACAAAAATATACTTTGCATAAAAACAGGGAAACAAACATGAACATATACTCTTCCATTGTTTAAACTTCAATTATCTGTTTTGGTTGTCATTGTTTTACATAGACTATTCAAACAGGTTTTAGAAAAGGGTTTGTTTGCCCCAGGCATTTAAAGGCAAATGAAGAAACATAACAGGAAGAAGCCTGCTTTTTGGTAGGCAAGATTTTGTTCAGCATACCATGGATCTTTTTCAAATATATTGAACATGTTAGTTGCATGCTTGTCGTTTTCCCTGCAAATATTATTGCTATACCTTACATGACCTAACATTTTCAGCATGTTCAACATTCCTCTGTTGCACCCCCAGAGTGCTCCCTAGCCAGCTGATCACTGACAGTCCAAAGTGCTGATGAGTATATTCACCAAACCTTGACTCATGCTCCATGAAGAGAGAACTAGCTTTCTTGCTTTAAGAAGCCTGCAAATGAAGTTCTTTCTATCACTGATCATGGAGTACGAAGGCCAGGCAAGGTGTTGTTTACCCTTTTCCTTAAAGTAGCCTTAATAGTTTGTGGATTGCATAGAGAAGGTGTTCTGCTCTCATGCTTGATTGGACTGCAATCAACTTTCTAAGAAGTAAAAAATATACTAGTCATTAAACAAAAAGGAAAAGGGAAATGAGACAGAGCTACAACCTGCCTGATATACTAAAAGCATAGGAATTGGCAATTCAGTAGAAGAATCTGGTTTTCTTTAAGGCTATTAAAAAAATGGCACTGGCTTCAGTGATAGCAGGTTCAAGACATGTCTCAGGTAAGACTTCAAGATAAAATATGATGCTAAAAGAAGCTGGTCATTCTTCATGGGAAGCTGAACTCTTTCCACTTCTGCAGGAGGTGGGAGAGTTTTGTTTCTCACAAGATACACTTTGTGCTCCCACGGGAGGGCGAGCTAATTTAGAATTACCAGAAACCAGAAATGCCAAATCCTTACAGATTTGGTGTTATGTCACTAGGTTATACCTTTTAATCAACACACAAAATGAGAACTGTTTGGTTTTTAAATAGGCATTTTCTCAAATATATGTTTTTACAGTGGAAAGCACACTATTCACTGACATAGTAAGTCTGACAGCCAGGCAATAAGGCTGTGAATTTTGCTTTTATTAGCTATGGCCCAAATTGACAGTTTTACCCAAGTATAAGAAGAATTCCATTTCATGTTTTGAGTTTTTGTAGTAGGTCATCTACCGAATATGTTGCTATAATAGAAAGAAGTTTCTTAATTTAACTTTGAAGTGCTAGAAGCCACTAAAAGTCTTTACCTTTCTGTTGTATTACAACTCACGTGCACGCAGAAGGTTTTATACCTGTTTCATAAATCTTATAGCAAAATAATCTTACCTAAACAAAGGTGAGAATGAAATCACATATAGACAATAAAACAGAAATCTCTTTTTTTTTTTTTGATTGACTTTTTTCCTGTAACTCCCTATACCTGTCTACCCGAATGACTGAATTCTCTGGGAGGGGCAGCTTCCCCCCCACCCCACCATCCCCAAGGTTGTTCTGGACCTGCTGTAGAAATACAACACCTTCTTTCCTAGTGCAGCAATCACAGCTTAGAGTATGTTTTCTGTAAGTGTCCTGCTTTTGGCTTGATGTTTTTATGCCATGTTAAATCAAACTGCTTAACGTGGAACTGAGACAACAAACTGGTTTTATTCCCAGAAGAAAGTGAATGGTCAAGTATCCTCTTTGTTTTCTAGGATTGGTTGAAGTTTTTCATAAGCCTTCTCTGGTTTTCTTGGGTTTGGCTTGGTGTTTTGTTCATCCACACAAAAGCTGGCTTTCTAACAATTGCTTTTGCTGGTGTGGATTACTGTTGTCTTTCCATGGAAAAAGTTGACATTATGCTGAAATCTTAAACCTGCAGATATTCTCTAGTGCTCATTTACTTACTTTATGAGAACTACACAGACCATATTGCCATCTTTTCTCTGCACTGAATCATTTTTTTTTCATGACACACTGTGGCTTTTGAAATTATTGCCTCCTTTCATGGAGAGAGGTGCTATGGTATAGCACAGAAAATATACTCATGGAAAACCAGGCCTATAGGGGAGAATTGAGCAAGAAGATATAGCTCCCAATGGAATACTATAATGACACATAAAACTCCAAGTACTTGCAGAGCTGTTTGAAATCTTTGCACCAAAAAGAATATTCCTTTTTGTTTGATTCTACCATGCAAGAAAAGTATTTTCCAACTTACTTTGTAATTTATATGATTTAATGAACATCCGAACTCCTTGACACGTTGTTGGCAAGAGACTACATTCTGACTGGTGTTAGTTACCAAGGGATATGCAAACGTTTTTATTTTCTGCATGTTGCTTATGTTATTAACACTTCCACAGTATATGGTCAGGCAACCTATCTTCCTATCTTTCAGTAAAAGGTTACTGGGAAAAAAATGGAGTCTTACTTAATTTTTTATACTTATCTGTGCTTTTGTGTATACCCCAGGCTCAAAGTGCTTGGGCAGTTCTTTAAATCCGTATTACAAAAAAAAAAAAAACAAAAACAAACAAACAAAAAAAAAACAAACCACAAAGAGAATACAGATATATTCAGACTTGCAAAACTTTTTCTTACACTGTAATATAAAAAAGGCGAAGAAAATGAAACTTTCTGTCTCCAAAGCCAAAAATGTTGTGTTAAAACCCCATTAATCCAAATCCTTCATGTTTGTACTGGGTTTTAGATTAATTAAATTTTATTATTCCAATATGATGGTTACTAGTGGTTTGGGGTTTTTTTCTTGGTATAGTAATGAAGGGGATTTTTTACTGTTAAATAACTATTTTAGAATAAGACAAAAGAAAAAGTTAAGTATAACTTGAAATACATTTTCAAGTTTACCCATTAAATAGTCTTGCAATAGCAGTGGAGCTAACTGCAATTTAATGTTGAGAAGAGCCACGTGAATGAAAGAATCCTGAAATAGTGGGGTTCTATCATACACTTCTTATTGCTGTTCACCATTTTATTGAACACCCACTGGAAGCATTGAGACTCTGTAGAGACAGAATTTTTTTTAAAGGATACAAATATATAACAGGGGCCATAAAGTGACAGTTCTCTGGGACAGTGCCATTTGTAGCTAGATAGTTTGTGTAGCATTTAGTTTAGTGATACCATAGTTTAAATTAAATTTAAATTAAATTTAAATTTAAATTGAGGATTACCTCCCCTTCTAACAGGAATTTGAAGGGATCACTTTCCAACCTAAGTACTTCCCTATTGACATGTTAGAAGAGAAATGTTACTTCCAAACCATGAATATTCCTCTATCAAAGTAGATTAAGGACTTAAAAATGTTTTCATCTGAATTCCATATTTGAAAGCAGATTGGGATGGTTAGGCTGAGCTACCCTACTCCACAGATAATAAGCAAGTCAAATTCTGTGGAAGAACACAGGTGTTGTCCTACTTCTAGCAAGTATTAGATATTTCTAATCCAGTGCGCATCTTTAAAAATAGAGTCATTAACAGCTAAACATTTGCAGGACTAAAAATAAAAATGCTTTCGAATATTAGGAATAAGAGTCATTTTGAGTGTACTGTTGTATTGCCACCACCTTTTCTGAGACAGTTAAAATTAATCTTATTACTGTGGTGATTTCACAGGCAATCTAGATTAATGTTTGCAATTATTAGACACTAGCATCTGGGAATTGCTGGTTTGGGAGTGCAAACACTTATTTATATAACCTATACATTTATATTTCTTATTAAGTATCTTTCAAAAAAATCAATATGGCAATTAAGGCAGATGATAGTGTAATCTTTAGTAATTAGCAATTGATCTTCAGTTGCAAGAAAAATACTAATAGGCTTTCCTTTTTATTACAGCTCTAGCTGGACAAGCCCTGTGCCAGGAACGTGAAAGCCCCAGGCAAAATTCAAGGATAATTTTTATTACATCCATCTGATAAGAAAAGAAACAAACAATTTGTAAGTCATAATATATCCAAATACTAGCAAAAGACCTTCTTCACTAGCTTGGTAACTCATGCACAGCAAATTGTTTTCCTCTGCTCCAATAGAAATCATCCACATACATTTGTTTGAATTTCAATCTTTTTAAAAGGTTTGTTTTGTTTATTTGCCTTATAATGTTGCCTGAATTCCAGGGGGAAAGGCATATTGAACCCCTCCAAAAAAGGAAATATTTTTTTTTAAAAAGTCAAAAGAGAACACAAATGAAACTTTTTTTTTGTATTCCAAAGCAGAAAAGTATTAAAATTAACTCATTACAATTTGCAAACCTAAATAAAGCTCAAGCACCTCTACTTATTATTTCTATAGGACCTATAAGCTTAGATGTATTATTCATTGATTCTTGGAAGAAGAGACCAGAAGGGTTTGAATTGTTTAAATTAGTTGGAGGAAAGCTGAAAGAGGAACCATTCCTAACTATAAATATCTCCTGAAGGGAGTACCAGGGAAGGAAGGAAACTATTGAATCATATGCACAGTCACCAGAAGGATACATAACCAGGAATAAAAGTGAATGAGATTTAGAATAGGATTATTAATCATTAGGCTATTTCCCTCTCAAGACAAAAAGAAGGGCAAATTTCTTCCCTCTCCAAACAAACAAACAAAACCCCAAACAACCCAACTACTCAAATCCTTCCTACCCTTAATTTTAGGTTAGTAAGTTTATGAGAAGTTCTGTGTGGTTCATGCAAAAATAAAGAGGCTGAAATCAGCAGACTAAAATAAGGAACCCAATTTGTAGCTTTTGGGGAGTTTCAATACAGTGTTTGCATCAGGGCAATGTCAAAGGACCAGCGCAGACATTACCAGAGTATCTTTAGCTGAGGAATCTTTGGGAAGTGAATGTATAAGATGTTATACCTATAAAAAGTGGCTACCATGTGCAGTTACAGGTGACTGAAGATTACCACTCCTGCAGCTGTTGAGCTGTACTACTGCAAAGCCCCCTACAGTTTATTCCTTCTTACAAAAGAATACCTAAGTTGATGGCCACTGTATCAATAAACAGTTTTGTCACAAACAGTGTAGAAAGATGGCACTACTTTTTGTGTTTAATGAAGAACGAGAGCTGAGAATTAATGCATCGCTTGGCTGAGTCTGTTCTGTCATTTATGCATTCCCAAAGAACAATCATATTTCAGGTAGAAATGTCTTTTTTTTCATTTTATCACATTTCTGTTTCCCCTTCCCAAAAATCAAATGTAGTATTTCTCCATGTTTTTGATGTGGCACCTAGGATGTAATAAAAATCTTACAGTTTCTAAATGCTGAAGTGTTTTCACCACTTGTTTCTAAAGCTGTAGCATGTCTACCCTGCTACTATTTGATTATCACAAAAGCTGGCCAAAGACAGTTTCAATTTACACCACTGTTGAGGTTTCAAGTTTTGTTTTCACTCCACTACAGATTAAAAAGAAAAAATTTTCAAATTCATTCTCTGTCTAGAAGGTCACCTTTAAGTTTTGTGACTTTCTCTCTTACTCCCTCAAGCAGAAGAAAGGGAAAACATGATCTTCAGAAATCTTCTAATTGCAAATAGGATTGACATTACTATGAGGCCAGAAAAGATCCTGGCTTCAACGATGATATAAATCATCATAAAGCTGTTGTTGGCCTAGTACTAAGAGGCTATATTGCTTACATAAACTGTGATAAATCCAGTAAATCAGTGCAGATGATTTTCCCCACATACAGTAACCTTATGTTTTTAACAAATATGATGTTAACTATTCTTCCAATGTGGAATCCCTGTCCTTACTGTAACTGATTTTAATCGAACATTAATTTTTCTAATGTATGCTTTTCATCAAAGCAATGGCAATAGCTGTGTATTTGACTAATCTTTTTAAAAGTTTAAATATTTAAGTGAAATGTTACTTAAAATCAATAATTTCACACTTTCTGTATGTTCTCCACAGCTAATACTTTGATTGTTACATTAGCAGTCTTCATCAATACAGGATTAATAACAAAAAGTAATTAAAAAAAAATTCCTCCCAGTTCGGTTTACTGGTAGTGCAATGGCTGGACTTTCTGTATCTTATGGATGATTATAATTGTTTCTGTTCTATTCTTTCATGACTTTCTATTTTCCACAGTACTGACATGAGGTATTGTAGTAATGAACAGTTCACCCACTGCTGGTATCTCTTCACTTCTGTCTGCTACTGGATACTAGTCCTTACCCTTGCTGTGAAATCCTCCTTTTCTTGACTTTCTTCTGCAAGTAACCTTCTCTATTCCATGAGTTACCTTGTCACTGGTTCAGCATAGGTTGAAATATTTAGCTAAAAGGAATAGCTGATCTAATAGATTGCCATATTATATAGGTATCACTGGGGAAACGTAAGAGGATCTCTTCTGTAAATACGAGAACATTGTTATCACTACAGAAACACCACATTAGCAATCATGGGACTTCCATGGCTTTCCCATAAATGTATTTGGAAACTAAAGAAAGCAATGGGTTGTTGCTGAGATGCGGTATCAGCAGCAGTGGCAGAGCACTTCAAGTGCTGTTGCTGTGCCTGACAACATACAGAATAGCTCTGAAACTTCTGTGACTTTCACAGACTGCAGTTGCTCTGCTCAGATCTAACTTATTACTCTTTTTGCTGCTAACTATAATGGTCTTCGTCTTGGGGAATACAGATCTGTGACTTGTATATTGATGCACTGTTATTTACTGATCTTTCTTTCTTTATCTCTCCTAGTAAAGTAGATCACTTCCATTTCAATTTAAGGTCACTTCTTCAAACATTGAATAAACTATAATCTGCACAAGCTGTAAAGATGTCTATTTTTAAACCATCATCCAGGATGACGACCATTAGTATAGATAAGCAGCAACAGAAATCAGAAAATATTTGCAGGTTCTGCCGTTTCCAGAGCTCTATTCAAGGAGAGAGTAATGTCAACCAAACGATACCCAAGTACTCAAAAAATGATGCTTTCTATTAAGTAAATAATTCAGCTCTGTCTTCTTCCATTTAAACAACCTCACAAAGTGCATAATCCATCTCAAAATTAAAAACAAACAAACAAACAAACAAAAAAAAGGAAAAAAACATGATTACTGATAAAAATGGTATTTTTGGCAACTTCAAATACATGCAGCTCTTCTGGAACCTATCATTGCACTTTGTTTTGTCAGCTTGCAAAAATGAGATGTATACTTTTTATTCCCATCCTGATTAGGCCAAAATGAGGAAATGACTACCATAAAAGAATCCAATAGTAGTACTTTTTTCAACAACTCTATTTTTTTTAAAGATCAAAAAAGATTTCTGAGAGAGTAAGTCCAGAAAAGCAGTCGATACAAATATATTTACTCATGTGGGGAAGTACCTTATACTGTTTTTAATCTCCCTAAAACCATTATAACTCTAGTCCAGAATATCTCCCTTAACTTTGACTCCCACCTCCTTGGGCTGTGTTCATGGCTGGAAGGTGAGGTCCAGCTACTTCTATTGGTATGGTGCATGATCACAGGGAAGAGGCACCATTCCATCTACAGAAAATTAGAGCAGCTGCCCAGGATTAACACACTTAAATAGTAAATCCTGTGCCAAGTCCCTATCTCAGCTGGATTTAGAGATATTTGTCAAAAACTAGAAGCACGTTTAAATTGGGTCTTGCAGAAAATAAGGAGTAAGGTTATCTTATGGATCCCATTTGATCAGAGATCCTTGACTTAACTGATATAAGATGCACTGATCTTCATGAATAGAAATATTATCTAAGAAAAAACACTTAAAATATTGAAAGTTGGTTTGGGGTTTTTTTTGCAATGGTTTAACATTAATGTGGGTGAAGTAGAATTAGGTCAACTGCAGTACATTTGTGGCTAAACTGCACCCTGAAAATTAGCTTTTCAAAGAAAATACAAATGGTTTTGCAACTAAAAAAAAATAGAAGGAACAGAATGCAAGTCATATTAATGTCTTACTGCAGACTATGTTTTAAATACAGGGGAAAACATGTGACGGTAAAACTCATATCTGTCAGCTTAGAGCAAAGATATCTTACCAACTCTTGTAGAGCTTACCTACTGTTGCATAAGTACAAAATGAGTAGCATCATCCAACTGTATTTTATCAGAGAAAGAGAACACTTTCTAAGCCTATTAGCTGAAATCATGTCCTGAACATTTACTCTTTCCACCACAACAGTGAGTCAGATAGAGTTTTTTTAAAAATGAAAGTAGCTATAGCAGGTATGGAAAATCCTCCTTGATCTTACACAGATCAAAAAGAAAATGTTTATGCATTTATATATTTATTTAGGTATTCACTGTTGGTGACTACCTCTCCAAGTGAACCTTTTCCTGGGTGCAAGAACAGGAAAGACAAGCCTTCATTATTGTGATTTATTTGTGGAAAATGTAATGTGACAAGACTTGTTTATTTTACCATATCTGTTCTTCCTGACTGTACAGTCAAATATATCCTCCAGTTAGACTTGTCTTTGAAGTCGTGTGATAGACCTGAATGTCACTTCAATGGCAATGTATTTTTGCAATGCAATTTTTTAAGTTCACCAAAAGAATGATGTTTTGTTACAGACTATCAGATAATTGTACGTGCACGGCATATTTGGTGTTTTGTTGCATAACACACAGTCATTCAAGCATCATCAGCTGACAGACTTCAAATACTACATCTATTTTTTTTATGGTAGCAAATACATACAAAAGTTCTCTATCTAAAATAAATTCAGGTGTGGTTTTGACCATCCCTAAATGAGTGCTGAAGTTGTATGTTAAGAAACAAGCGGTTAGTTCATCAATAGTTTAAACTGCCGTCTCATGTTTGAGGAGTCACAATCTCACTGCTCTGGGTAAAGTGGTGAACCCCAACAGAAATTCAGATTCAGATCAGTGCAATACAAATGGAGTTTGAATAATAAAATTTTTGGCAACTGGCTAGATAAGAGTTTCCCTTCTTTCAGCAAATCATCCTTTTAAAGGCAAGAGACAGATCTCTGTCCATATAGATACATAAATCATTACATTGGTCATTAGGGAATAACTGCAAGATACATTTGGCAAAACTAGGCAAAATAGTGGATGAGTAACCAGATAGATGAAAGGACAGCACAAAAGATATTGTAAAACTTTTGAGTGCAAAATGATGGTCACAGAAATTTTAGCAAAAGGCTAAACTATGCAGCCCTTTGCATAGCAACATAACTCATTTATGCCTAACACATTCACTGGTTATTAAATAGGAAAACAACATCACTTTGTTTTTCCTCTCATTTCCAAGCTGGTAATGAATTAGATCTACACAACTTTCTAAAGACAGTGACTGTAGACTCTGAAAGTACCCTTTATTCCATAGACTTTACTTGTCTCTTCAAGCTCTCAGCTTTCTGATTTTCCATCTCACCTGTGTACGCTGACAGACACAAATATTCTGTCATCACCTATTTGTTTTGACTTGGCCTCTCAAGCTTCTCATTGTTTGATTTCAAGGACTAAACAATAAGATCAAAGAGCTGAAATGTATGAAAATAAAGCACTTGTAAAGAGTGCTGTTCTAAACATTATTCTTTCCACTAAATATAATTACCTCTGGCTAAGTGGGTAAAATCTCTAGTTACAGACTGTGCTTGCAGTTAAGCCATTTCTGACAAATCTAAACCACAGACTTAGTTCAACAGGAGCTGGAGAGAGTTTTGACACTTTGACAGTTTGGTAGCTGTAAGCAGCTTTGTTTGCAGACAGTAATGTACATTGGCTTTTTGAGGTTTTAATGAAATATGTGTGATGAGTTGGTCATCGTCTCAGTCTCCTGACTTGGTGAGACTAGAAAAATACCATGACCGCCAAGAGTCACCTGTCCTAAATGAGAGTGTAGGAAGCCTGTGGCAACATGGCTGAGCCTAGAGACAGGTCTGTAATGCACTGAGTAAGATATTGTAATAACCAGAACTACAGCCAAATTGATTTGATTGAATAAAGAACTTCCACTCACTGCATGATTTCCTGGCTTTAAAGGTTAGGAGACATTGCTGAACATCCAATAGAGGATATAGGGACATGGCTGGAGGGGTGAACTTGTATCATTCAACTCCAGGAAATTTAATATTTTAAACTCATTAGTGAGGAGGAACATTATGTAACAGTTCAGCATTAAGACAATACCATTCACTGAAATTATTCAACCAGTTTGGCTCAGCTAAGGAAACCTAAAGGAAATAAAAAAGGAATCAAACCCTACCCCATGCCTTAAGTCTAACCATTTGCTTTTGTCTCTTTTCTTTCCTTTTTAAAACAAAACAAAACACACTTTCATTGTACATTAGGAACCAAACCTAAGAGAACTCTTTTACCTTGATAGAACTTGCACTTATCTTTTTGGTAGGACAAGTTAGTTGTCTCTTATTTTCTTCTATTTGTGGAGGAGGTGGAGGTTAGACTCTTTTGAAGTCTCAGGAAAAAAATAATCATCAGCTGTGTCATATATTTCCTGGTAAAAGTAACTTTCCATTAATTACCAAGAGACCCTGTACCAGTTGGAGAAAATACTCTCAATGTCTAAGGAGACTACAGAATCTGGTTACAATTAAATTAATTATTTGACTGAATCAGTTCATTTTATATATATATATATTCAATGAACAGATCTAGAGTTTAGAGACACACATCTTCCACAAACTGTCTAAGAACCTATATAACTTTAAACAGTATCGGTCAGCTTCATCTCCCTAATTTACTTGCCTAGGCAGGTTTAGGAGCTAGGTCTTCTTTATTCATCTCATAAGATCTTTAAGCTACTTCTCCCACAGATACATAGGTCCTCACTCCCTGAAACTTTACCCAAACCCTGTTTCAACGCTACATCAGAATTATGTCACAAGCCTAATTCCTTGCCCAAATATATCAGGCAGTCAAACCTACGTCCACTCAGTAAAACCCAACCCTGAGGCTCCCAGATAGAGTAGTGCTTACCTGTCTATATAAAAACTTTCATCCCTTGTCCTTTAGAGAGTTATTGAGTCTCCAGTTTGTTTTCCAATAGCTATTAAGATTACAACAGATGTTAAGATGAGGCTAGATGATCAGGATGGGGGACAGGGACAGTAAAATAGAGCGCCAGCAACTCTGGAGATGCAGGAGAAAGCTGGAGCATAGGCAGAGAGCAGAGATCAGGGAGGAGCCACGAACATATGGGAAGGAGGGGAGACTCAAGACTGGTGTCCTGAGTGCCTGCCTTAGTCACTGGGGCGTTTGGCCAGCCAAGCACATGGCTTTTCATAGGTAGATATGCAGGGGCATGGTTAGGCAGAAGCTACCTTGTCCTAGAAACCATATCCCTCTGACAATGCTTCAGCTTCTCAGATATTATGGATGAAGCCAGCAGCAAGAAACGCTGGCCCAAATCCAAAATTTTACAGTACTATTAATTTTGTATGTCTTTGTTGATGCAGAAACCATGCAAAACATGTAAACATATCTCTTGAACATCCACTAACTGCTCTCCATGCATGGGCAGCCAGTTCACACAAACCAGAGCCTCTGCAAATTCATGAAGGTAGTCTGCAACTGAACAGAGATGGTCAGCATCTTCCCCACAGAGCAGCAAGCTGAGAGCTGGACCAGACATGAATTCATCTGAAAAGACAGAATTTCTAGAAGGCTGTGGATAGCTAATGGGACATTACAGTGTCAGCTGACAGAAGGTCTATCCCATGAATTTGATGGCCACCTGTAACACCAATGCAGGATTCATCAATACCCTTGACAAGTTTCCAGGGCCTGTTCCCAGCACCAGCCATTTACCAGCTCAACTTCAGCCAAAACAAATCATCCAACAGCTGACTCCTCTGCTTTTGCAACCACTGTTCAAAATTGCGTGGTTTCAGCAGACAGAGTGTGTCCCACCTGTCCTCCTCCAAATACACACTCCCTATGTGCCTCCTCTGCATTTCTAAATGCTAACTGAAAATCATTTCCTCTCTTCTCTTCACAAGAGACTGCAATCATCTCCCTTCACACTTACTCCTCATTTCTGACAAGTTCCTCCACACACCTGAAAATGAGTCCTTCAGTCAGACTTAGTGCACATACCTCTAAGACATCAGGCCTCTGGAGATCTCAAACTCCAATGGCAGAACCTTTCAGTCTAGGAACCCTCTAGGTTATCTCCTGGAATGTCTGTTATCCTTCTGCATTCTCCAAAATATATACCTCTCTTAAAATCTAGCACTCTCAAAGGTCCAGACAAGCAAAAGGTGCAAACACCTAGCCCAGAGGAAGAAGCAGACTCTAGTGAAAGTGAGGCATCTCACTGGAACCTTCACCATTGTGACGGGGATGGTCAATAGGAATAACTAACTTCAAACAATCCTAAGATCTAGTTTTCCTGACAGTATAAGGTGCAGGAATATAAGAAGAAATAGCCCACTGGCCCACTAGGCTCACCAGAGGCAGAAGACACCAACTGAGTAGCTGTTCATATACCTAAGAAAGAGGTGAGTTATGCATAGGCTTCTGAAGCATAAGACTGGTGGGCAATAGTAGGAAAAAACAAGGGACATGTTACAAAAATCGAAAAGGCAGAAAAAAGAAATGGGAAATGGTGCAAAATGGGATTTTTTTTTTGAAAGGGTTTTTGTGCTCTGGACATTTCTCTGGGAAGGATGTGTCAAGAAGTATGTAGCACCTGTACTTTGCTTCTGATCCAGTGGAAGCTGTCCCTTCCTGTGCCACTACCATTTCAAAGAAAAGGGCAAAAATCAGCCAGGTTTATTCCCAGCAGTCTTGCACTGGGGTCACAGCTCCTTTTCTGCCTTGGTAACTTTGACAGGATTTTTAGTCAGTCAAAGCTTTGAGGTAGATATTTCCAGGACTTTTCATACAAAAAAACCCCAAACAAACAAACAAAAAAACCAACAAAGCCCAAAAACCACTCCAAAAGAGAAAAAAGCCTTTAAACTTAAAAAAAAAAAAAAAAAAAAAAGAGACTGGACTGATTGAAATATAAATAGAACACTTTACTTTTTAAACAGAGAAATTCCAAAATGACTATGTCACATGGAATAGAAATAAGAATGTTTTATAACCAATTCACCATGTCAGTGAAGGCATGTCTTTGCTTCCATGAGCAATTTCAGTCTGCTGAGTAGCTTTCTGAGAGGCACCAAACCCCACAAAATCCCTCTGGTAAAGGGAGTGCATGTCTTCTAGAGCACCCCTGGAATGGTCTTTTGCCTTTGCATGCTTGGTTGCTCCCATGGGAGAAGCAATCTCTGCCCATCTACAGCAGTCGACCTGACCTGTTTGTCTTTAAGAAACATACCACACAAGGGAAGAACCATAAAATAAAATAGATACTGTTCACTACTGTGACTATGACCCCTTTGCAGTCAGGGGAAACAGATGTTGACTGTTGGACAGGTTTTGCCATTAGCACTGTAGAGGAGGCTATTTTCTCTGAGGGGCCAGTGCTTCCTTGTGAGTCTGAGTTTCCTGTCCTTCCTGGAGTTGTGTCAGCTCTAGAGCTCTCTATCGCTTTTGTTTCTGCTCTTGCAAGACAAATCAGAGCTTTTGAAGAAATATTTTTTGCACCTCTGAATTGGACTGAGTCAAAACCTCAATGGCTAAAGGATTGCTGAGGAACAGCACGACCTCCTATCACGTGAGCAACCACATATGAGCTCATTAGATATTTGTAGACACTGCTCTGTTCTCCCAAGGTAGACATCCTTTTCCCACTGAAGTTGCTAAGTGCATTTGTACAGCCCTCATTGTGATGATGGAGCTGGCCAATCTGCTCATCAAGCCTCCTGCTTCCACTTTCCACTTCTCCAATACCAACAGCTACTGCTGAGATATGTGGAGTCCTTAGAAGAAGCAAATTAAATTATAGCAGCCAGGTTGGCTGAAAAATGTTCGTCACAGGCTCCCTTTGAGCTCTGCCTGAGAGGTGGCTGATGCCCCAGGGACACAAGAGATGGCAGGGAGATTAACAGTCTGAGTCTGCACAGACAGATGTGTCTCACCTCAGATGTTCGCCTTTTGTTAGTTTGGTCTGAACATCACAGCGTTTGATCTGCAAGAATGAAATGCTATTTGGGGACCTATGGCTGTGAGTCTAAATGCATTTAAGGGGAGAAGAACACAGGACTACAATCAAAGACCTCTAAAAAGCCAGGTGTGCCTCTGTATTGCTTTTGATGGGCTCTAAGAATATTTTATCTATTTCCTACGGATTAAAAAACAGGTGTAAGAACTACTTTTCTTATTCTAAGAAAAAATAATGAAGACTGAAAACTAAAAGTGAGAAGAAAATATACATTTCTTTGTAAAGATTAATCTTAACAATGCCCGGACTGATCTAGAACGTACATAATTAAGAACTGGAAAAGAAATATAGTAGACTGAATTACTGGTTTAATATAAAATGTGGTGTGAAATTCAAACTGAATACGAACAATCAAGTGGAAGTCTTGAACACCAAAAGCAGGAAATGCCACATCTGTGATGGTACTGTTCTGTGTTTTACTTAGATGATTTAAATTTTATTTCAAGATAATGCTGAAGGCATGAAGGCATTACCACGTCACCAGAGGGAAAAAAAAAAAAATGCTCTGGGACCATCCTAAGTTTCACTAAGACAAGCATCAATACAATCAGTCCAAGCTTTACAAATGACACTAAAGTAACTGAGGATAAAGCACAAATGAACTGGAGAAAGACTGTAAGGAAGAGATAATTCAGAAAGCAGTCTGAGGAGACAGTGTATAGTGGATCAGTAAAGTGTTGTGTTAACATGTCTAAAAGATTTCTGAGCTAAAGCCACCTGCTGTACAACAGAAGAGCTCATTTCCTTCCAAAAGATCTCTGCAGATCTCCCTCTGTGCTGCACAGTGTCCTCTCCCTGCAGAAACCACAGGTTTTAATATTCATTTTTCCAAGATGTTTTTCTAGGTCTGGCTACAATGGAAGAATTAGAAATGTCTTCTCCTCTCCCCCTGGACATGTTACCTCTGCTTTTCCGTACTTCTCTCATACCCTTTTCAGCTGTTGGTCGAAAAAAGTTGACTGACTGATAAATTTCAAAGCCAATGAAAAAATATTGGGTGCCACAAGGGCTGGGTCCCATCCCACCACCCTAGCCGGGAGCAGGGCAGCCAGAGGGCACTGGGGCAGCCCCAGCCCCGGGCATCAGGCACCTCCATGGGGATGGGGACAGACCAAGGCTGGGCTGGGATGTGGGCCTGGGAGTATACATTCATGCTAGAAGCATTGTAATGTTAGAAATAACTTTCTTCGTAATGTTTCCAAGACCAACTGAATGTAAGCACTAGTTTCCTAGACAATTAGGTCTTCTCTGGGAACAGTATTCTTAATAAGAAGCTTTACAGTGCTTTTCAAAAAGCTTCAACTTCCTGTGGAGTATTGTGTTATCCTTCCTAATACCTGTACTAAAATCTCAGAACTATCAAAGGTGATTTGCAATTCATTAGTTTTATCACCTCTTCAGAAAAAGTTGTTTTAGAGATCAAAGAGAGATCTGAAATCCCAAACATCTGATAAAATTAAACCTAATGCTATGTTAGAAGACAAGGACTGGCTCCAGCATAGGGCAACCTATGCACGTCATAAGTAGCTGACAGACAGTGTCTAAAGGGGTTGTGATGATAATGAGGTGGCAAGGGAAAACTCACTTAATCCATTCACTTTAAGGCATCAAGAACTAAAAGATTTTCTATACTCTTTCCTATTCCAGGTCCTTTGGCAAGGTGTTTTGATGTTCATGAAGAGGATGTAAAGAAAGGGAAATAAGGACATCACCCTTTTTTCTTTCATGGCATGATGCAAATCAGAGAAAAGTTAATATGACAGGATTTCTTACTGATAGACCAATATGAAACATAATTTTATATTATATTGTAAGCCCAAGTAAGGAATCTATAATGATGATACAGGATACAGATTCCCCCCAAAAGGGTGTGGAGGGGTACATTCTCACCCAGAAAGCTGAATAAATATTGGATGCTAACAACTGCATATGGATGGAGGGCTTGACAAACTGATTTTCTATAAATCAGTGAAATGGTAAGATGTCATAAGAAACCCAAAGAGCATGAACAGCAGTCTTTGGTGCATGAAAGGCTTGTAAGACTTCATTGACTGAACATCAACGTGAGGATCAAAGCATCAACAAACTCCATCAGCAGCAGTATTGCAGTTCTCTAGAATTCTTTTCTGCTTAACAAGTGAAAACGGTCTCCAATTGGTGAGTAAATAATAATTATTAATATTTAACATTAAGTATACTATTAAAATTAAGGGCTGACTCTTACTGACTTTGTATTATTGGAGGTTAAAGTTACAACACAGCATGCACAGGCCACAGTGAAAGGCTACATGTGAGGGAAGTTTAGGAGTTGAAGTACTGAGGTTTTCTTACAACTATTGCAAGCTGTTCCGGTATTTACTGTTTGCCTAAACATATGTATAAGGATACATTGTGCCTACTTACAACATGTCCTGCTATTTTCTCTGTATCTTGCCCATCAATCAACTTAGAAATTTTTCCTTTGTGATAATACAAGCACACTTTCCAAGTTTTATACGACATCTGTGTTCCAGTAAAAAAACCCTATATGTGTGTATGTATGGGCGTACACATCTGTATCCATACATATATATGCATATGAAAGTATGTGTATATACATGTATCTCCATAGAGTGAAAAGGAGAAAACAGAACTGTTCAGAAGTACTTTGGACAGCTCAAACAGGTATTACTATTATTACAAAAAAAAAAAAAGTTATATGGCCACAAAACAATTATACAAGTAAAATCAAGGCAAAAAATGCCAACAGCCAAAATTCTTCTACATAGAAATGAAAGAATGCCAAAATCCTTGGGTTATAACTGTCTCTCTTCAGCACTAGTAATTAAGGACATTTCCTGCAAGTTGAGGTGTTCATGCAGCCATGCCACATTATTTCCTTACTCACTTAGCTTTTTAGGCTTCATAAACCGTTATCTTGAATATCCAAATTGGGATCTCTCATGCTTGTAAAGTTGAAGATATTTTCTTCTCTGTTTCTATTCTTTCATACATTTACAGCATTACATCCAATGAGGATGCATTTACTTCACACAATAGGCACAGTAACTCAGGGTACACGGTCTAGTGCTCTCCTTTTAGACAAGTGAAATGGTTATCGAAAACACAAATTTTCATGACAACAGCACCTTATTTCCTTGAGTAAAATAATTTCCCTTTCCTATAATGGAGTGATCAACTATTGATAAGTGCATGCTTCATTTCCTACTGAAAGAATTAATTTCCCTGTTCCTTCAACACCATTTCAAAGTCAAAGAAAACTTTATACGAACCAGACTGGTTTTTTGGTCTTTAGTGACATATTTCTAAACTAGAATGTTTATTGGTGTTGTGGAGGCATCTTGAGGGCAGCAAACTCTCCCCAAATCTGGCAAAGTTAGATTTACCAGTTCTGCCTGGACTGAAACGCAAACAGCATTAGTCCTGCCCTACAGTGGATGAACACCTGATGTGGAAAGTCTCCTGACAAATAAGTAGGTCCCTGCAGTACAGCACATGTGCCTCCTCACTGGGTTGTGATGGAAGTGAAAAGCAAACCAGCCTGGTTGTCCTATTCTGTTAGTAGATCTGAGCAACCTGCTTGCATGTTAAGCCATGCTGCAGCTGCTTTATCCTGGCTCTCACCTGCCTTTCCTTGCTCTGAGTTACTCCCTAGCCTGTGCACTTGACAATACTTTCAAACAGTTCAAGTCAAACTTGAATATTTGACAAATCTAATTAGAGCGGCATACGTTTCACAGCCTCCACAGCATGGTTCTTTGATAACTTTCTAGATAGGTTTATATTAAATTGCATTAATGTTGTACTTTCTAGTTAGATACCTTTTATTTGTAGCACTGTGCTCACCCTTCAGAGCCAAGAATGTGGGCACACACAGAAGTTCTGAATAATCTTTATCTTTAAAAAGATACTGTCAAATCAAAGAATTTTCTGTGGCTGATACATGGCAGTGCATTATTTAGACTGAGCTTTGTCTTCAAACAGTGGAGCCTTTTATTAGCTGCCCAGCATTTATCTTATTTAGCCATGAAAGGAGGCTAGACTATCATGTCTTTGGAACAAATCTGAGGGAAATGAGAGATTTTTTTTTTTTTTTTTTTTCAAAGTGGGCATACCTTGATAATGTCTTTATTTTTCTGGTCTAACCAGTTGTATCTATATTTTTTTTTTTTTCCCAACTTAAAGAAAAAATGTCTCATATATACCACATCACTCATCGCATTCTCAAAATTATTCTGGTCTTGGTCAATTTGTTGTCCCTTAACATTCAGTGTGGAGAATTCTTCACAGCAGAAATAAAGATTCATGAAAGTGAGGTGGTAAGAATGGAGTTATTTGTACAAAACTAATGATTCTCAGTGTTTTATGCTTCTTGTGCTTGTAATTGTTTTATATCTCTCATTTTCATTTTTTATTACACATTCTGCTCCACATTTGGGCCTTGGCAAGTTGGGAGAATTGAGGAAATATTTCTCAAAACAGTAAAATCTTTCAGTTCAGGAGTAAGATTTTAAGTGCAGCCACTGTATTATGCAGTTCCCAGCAGATGATTTTACATAATGAGTCTTTTTTTAGTAGAAACAACTCAAAGTATCAATTGGTAGTTTACTCCTATTCTTATCCAGTACAAGGTGACTTTCATTAAGAAAATGGAAAAGTACATTTTTATGACTGGCATTATAATTCTGGTACTGTTTTTCACTTAACTTTAAGAAAATATAATTATATTTGCTGATATAATAATCAGCACCAGATGTGTCAAATGTCTTTGATTAGAAAATGAAAGCTATAATCCCTGTTGTTTTCTGTGAGCTTATATTAGACTGCAATCATAACAATTTAAGGTGCAACATCACCCATTTCAGTGGCTTTTCTGAAGCTAAATTATGCCTTCACTTTAATGAGACCATGAACACAAATAAAAATATACAGGTACCTACAGCTGCAAAGCAAACCTTGAGGGCCTTAAGACTGTAATAAAAAAGGAGAACATTCAGTATAGGTCAAATACACGTTATTTTCTAAAGCTTTTTTACCACAGCAGAATTTATTAGGCAAAATCCAGCCAAGAGATCCATCTACCTCTAGAGCTGCACTGTTAATGACAAAGACATTGAGTGCTGATATTAATTTTCTACACTGTTCACACAGTGTATGATTTTTTTCTTCATCCCAACAGTTTTCAGTTCCCTCTTTTCTCTCAAAGTTCAAATGTTTTGCCACATTATAAGTTTCCCTGAAAGAAAAAAATCCTTTCAGATGACCTTTCTTTCTTCCTTCCTTTCATAAGAGGCAACCAAAGAGTATCATTTAAGCTATTTTAAATATTTCCCTTATTAATGAGAAACAAAATTTGCACTTAAATTATTTGGGTATTCAGGTACTAAGCATATGAAGAAAAACAATAATCTAATGAAGTTGAAATAATCATACTGATTGTTGCAGCTGAGCATTTTCATCAGACATTTATTATCTTCCCTTCCTTTCGTCAGCTTTTTGTAAACATGCTAAATGTATTAATCAGTCTGTGCATGGATTTCATAAACATTGCTGCATTCCCTGTTCTATTAATAGATGCAATATTTTCCATGCAAAATATCAATTACAAAAAAAAAAAGAGTTGAAAAGGTTGTTTCATTCAAGGTTAAATAAAGTTTAGATTGATAAATGCATTCAACAGAAAAACCTGCAATGAGGTGGGGTTCAATTGCTTAACATCTGGTGTCATCTGAGATGCCCTAAAGTATCTCAGGTATTTGTATGGGGCTGACAGATAAGATACAGAACTCCCAGAAGAACTGTGCACTTTGGAGCAGCAGCTAGGTCAAAAAATACCCCACATCTCTTAAAATAGGATTAGTCACTTATGTTTAGGCAACTGAATGTACTTTGGCCAGCAACTTTCTACTGTGCAGAAACTCACTTTTCTTTTTATAAGCCACCTGATATTTTACCATGAGTTTTTTTCTTCAGAGCAATGTTATACACTATACTGACTAAACTCAATAGTTTCTTTTGCTAAGAGTGAAACATTTGATCAGGACTGAGATACATCAGCCACACGTACACAGAGATGAAGGACACAGAGAGAGATCTTTATAGCAGGTGCTGTCAGAAGATGCTCTCCCTGCAACATCTTTTCACTGCGTAACAGGAGGCAGTTACCACAGGGGATGCTGTGCACCTTCCATAATCTATTTCAGCAGGAGTGATTTATAACAACTTTCATTGCCTTGTAAATTAATCCAGCAGCCATTTCTGGAAAGGGGTGAAGAGCATCCACTTTGGATCTGCTATTCCAGCAAAAAGGACACAGCAAAGAGCTGATGAGAAGTGACTTTTCAATCAACAGGGCTGTTTGGAAAATGAATGTCTGTTGTCAACTTCACTTCACTGGTAGCTCTTTTTACTTCTTATCTACATGTTAACATCACCAAAATTTGAGGTATTAAATCAGTTAATATGAAGGACAGTATATATTCAGAAATAGATTCTGTTATTTTAACTCACGTCTCAAAGCATAACTGTGTCTATAGAAAAGGGGTAGTACAGTCTTTCTACATGGAGACCTGGAAGACAGTCTATTTGGTAAAGACTGAATGCCTCCTTCAATACTTCAGTGCACATCTTTGTTCAAGTGCCAGTTAACTGCCATTTTGCATGGTCATTGATAGAAGCACATTCCTGATTCTCACCTACCTTTTCTGAACTAGAGGAACACTGGATGCCCCATAGGCCATTCTCACTGCAAGGGACATTGGCAACAAATGGGGCAGGTTTGCTTTGGTGAAGTCTGTGAGTGAAATCAGAGCCTGTCCTTTCTGTATGTCTGTATAAAACTAACAAAGAAACTGGACCCGTGTCCTCTCCCAGAACAGTGAAGAAATCCTCAGGATAAATAAAATCCAATCAGATTTTTTTCTGGAGCCAAAGACTGTTAAAATGGGCAAAGAAAACTTGACAGTATGTACCTTGTCCAACACACCAACCGATATGGTATTTAAAATACCAGGTATGCTATACATGAAAAGAAGTCATCTTTCATTGCCTCTACCTCTTTTTCCTACACCCATCAGCATTTGGCCATTGATCCATATGTGCCTGAACCTGACAACATGGCTGACTCTTCATATGCTACGCCAAAAAAGATTAAACAACGGGATCCTATTAATGTCAACTTTGCAAGTGACTGGATTCTATTTATATTTTTCTTCAAAAGTTTACATCATGCTATCCATATTAGTTAATGTGCTTGGTTTCCATAGATAAGGCAAAGCTGGAAACATGAAGTAAAAATGGACTTACAAATGTTCAAAGCCTTTTGACTCAGAACTACACTGAAAAAGACAGTCTTCTCACTACCTCTTCCAGAAACAACTCCAGGATTTTTTAGATATCTGATTGCAAGTTCCCCAGTTTTATTATCTATTTTATTTTCAAAGTCGAATAAGAGCTTGTTTCCATGGGTTTCTGTGCTATGGCTCTGCTTAATATCAACATCCACTTGTACCATAAACTGTATTTTATTTTTAACTTCTTCTGGGAACTCTATTACTGTCCTTCAAAAGGAAATCTCATCTATTATAGACAGAAGTTTTGAACTCTCCCTTGCATACATCCCCTTTTAGGTTTGAATGATTCTTCAGTAATATCTTAGGACTGACAACACATCCTCTTAACGTATTCCAGTAAATGTGTGCTAATGAGGCAAACGTCTGTGACAAACTCCAGGAATTACTTAAAAATTACAATGGAACACCAAAAACCTTGATGCAAAACAGTAGATCTTTAGTTAACTATCAACACCATGATGGTGCTTGTTGAATGTTTAAAAAGAGAGAAATGAATGAGCTACAACAGGTAAACTTTCAATCCTCATAAACTTTCTACTATTGAAAATAAAGCTCATAAGCCTTCCTAGTTCGAATGTTGGTATTCTACTGATTAATGTCACTTAATATATGCAACAAATTTATTCCCTGTCACTGGTCTAGCAGTGACTTAAAGCAATGCTCCCTGTGCGTTCCAGGCTATGTTTAAGTTCTCTAATAAATATAGCTGACTGAAATCTAACATGAATATGTCATTTAAGTGGCATCTATTTTCTTACCTCACATCATGATGCAATAGAAGCTATAAACCAGGAAATATCTAAAAAAGAAAAGAAAAAAACAAAACAAAAACTCAGTTATGTTGTCATTTGAAACAAAATTCCCACACACACTTGCAGATGAATCTGACAATCTGTTGTTCGAAGACTGCATCAGTAGAATTAGCACTATGCTTTTGTCTGCAGTTTACTATTTTTGAGGTACACAAATAAGGTTCATAATGTTGTCTTTTCACTAAAAACCTTTTTCATCTGATTTAACTTAGATTACTCCTAAGCTTGGAAATGCAATGTTTAAATTACAGCCACTGTCTAAAGACCTTTCTGTCTTTCTTTCTGGCCCAATTCTAACCATGGACACCACGTACTGACCAGGAAGCACAAAAAACCCACGAGAGATCTATTTATTTACTATAGTAAAATAGCTGTAATGTTTCTAATGTTTTATCCAGATTAGCACTGCAATTATGGTTGACTAAAGGCAAATGTCTTCACATACTTTCTTTATAAATTTTCATTTGTTTGAAAGATTGTATCACTGTCACTGGCAGAAAAAAAAAAAGTGTTGACTCAAGTACTTTATTCTCTACTGACAGAAAATTTTACAGATGAAACATGCGATATCTCCCTAAAATTAGACATTCCTAGAAGCCTAGCATACTGCTCTAATTAAACTACCGTTATTGGGTAATTCTGAAAGTAGCCACAGGAAAGTGGCTGAGATCAATTGCCTCTAGCTTTAGTAACTTAATCACAATTGATGATGCATGTCTTGTGTATCTCTCAGATACTAGTGATGAGGTCAAGCCACTCTTGTAAAAGAACATGCCTAGTCCATACCTTTCTGACTTCTTACACATTTTGGCATGATAGAGTTCCCATTGCTCTTCACTACTCTTTTTACTCCTTTGCTGAGACAGAAAACATTCATTTAAGCAGGCTGCAGCACCTGCAAACCAGGCCCTGTGATATATTGAAACACATGAAAACCATCTGAAAAAACAGCTGGTGAATGGATTTAAAAGGGTAAAATGTATTGCTTATTTTTGTCAGAAAAAAGATTGATTTGATAAAAATCATATTTTGGTAAACTGAAGTTTTCAATACTGTTTTCAAAGAGAATTATTTTTTTAATATTTGTTTCAATAAAGCCAAACATTTCCTTTACCTTTTATGCAACATAACTTATAACAACTGTGAAAAATTGCAGATTTTTCTAGTAATTGATAGAGCATGTTGATATTACTGTAACAAAATTCTGATCTCATTAAGTGTTTCAACTACATATTTTGAATATAACTGCAAATGCCTACATTCCTAAAGAACCCTGTATAATGACTATATGGTCTAAAGGAGGCCCAGTGAAGTGACTTTTGGGTCAATAGAGCAAAAGAGTGAACAAACCCATCTGGAGAAAAAGCCCTGTGAGGTAACTTTGCAGGGGAATCAAATCATACCATACCATACAAATGTCAGATTTCTTGAGAAATTTTGTCTCTCCTTTCTGACATTTTGAGCAAGCCAACATTCAGAAATTTCACTTTCAGTTTCATGTATCATGTTGTTTTTCTTTTACTGGCTAATGGCTCAGTTATTTTTCCCAGTACTCTTCAAGCAGTCCTGGCTCATTGTGATACTAGATAAGTAGACAATTAGCAGCAGTTTCCTCACTGTGTTTCATGCTATTCTCATTGTCTGTGTCCTGAATTGACTCAGGAGTTCACTTATTGCTTTGAATAAACACTTTCAGAGTTCTTATTCTCCCATTTTTTAATTTTTTTTTATTTTTTGAAGTCTAAAAGGTTCTTTGAAGAGGTATCCAAGCAAAATCTAAGAAAGCAGCTTAAAAAGAAAAGATTCCAAGGTCTTTTTTCTCATTAGGAAATCTTGCAGTTATCCAACTAATTGATTTAAGTGTGAACACATAAATCCCAAAATGAAGCTAAATAAGTCTCGAGGGCTGATGGTCCCTTGGTAATGCAAATAAGGGTCAGCACACTTTCATGGCAACTACCTAATTATGTGATTGGGAACAAGCTTTGAGTGATGTTCACACAGAAAGTAGGGAGTCTTTATTGCTCTCTGCCACAAAACTACAATTGTCTTTTTCTAATGTGTTTTTTCAGAAAATATTCTGATATTCTGGAAAACAGAAAATTTGAGGGACTATTTTTAAATTGTCCTTCCTCTGTCTCCTTCTTTTTTCCTCCTCTTCTTTCTCTCCACACTGATATTTTTCATATCAAAAGCAGGTCTCCTCTGTTAAATACAGTTGTAATTAATGACACTTCTCTTAGTCCTTCCAAATGCAGACATTTTCAAGCCATTTCAAGAAACAGAACAATTAAGGATCTAATTAGACTCTAATCAAATTAGGGTTTGTCTCTGTTTCCATATACATTAAGGAAACCTTCACCGTTTCCAGTCAGCTCTAGTTTATACTAGTTATAGTCCAGCCTATAGTATTTATATTACTCCTTAATATGTGTGTAAATATAACAGAAGACAAGATCTACATTGTCAAAACACTGTAAATATTTAAGAACTTTGAAAATGTCATTTCCAGAGAAACAGGTACGGAAAAAGGCCTCAGCAAAAATATATATGTCAGATGTTTCCATGGTCCCATAGTGCTATTACATAGGACACAGATTTAAGAATCATTCACTGTTAGGACTTATATTTTATTTTAACTTACTTAAGGTAGCTCTTGAAAGAATTAATGTGCCTCTGGAAAACCAACAGTCCAATAGTGCCTTCCCTGGATTTTATTGCTCTGTGTCCTTTCCCACTTTCATCATCTACCTCCACCTTTAGGGAGAAGTTACAGAACCAAAAGATTAAGGATTTATTTTGTCTTACCTATTGATATAACTCAGGATAAATCACCTCTCTGATCCTCACTGAACTTAACTTTAAATCTAATCTACAGATTAAATATTAAATAATAAGTTATTTAAATTTTTAATATTTTAATGTAATATTAATACTTACCAGGGTTGTGTACACCTTTGTTTCAAACAGAGAAGCACAGAAACTATCAAGCAAAAGTAACAATAGTATTTTATATTATCACTAAACAGTATTTTGCTGTGGTCCTAGTAACAGTTAAAAATGAAGCAAATAAAGATCCTGTCATCTTGAGATAAAATATTTCTATTTCACAAAGATTCAGAAAATTATTTTGTGTAACCATTAAACATGTTCTTTCATTAAAAACAAAACAAAACAAAACCAAACCCAGAAGAAACATTGTGACTAGGCAAAACAACTGCCCAAAGTAATTCCATAAGATCAGTATAAAGTGCAGGCTTTTCTTCTCTTTCTCCCTCTTTTTTTATTTTTCCAGTGAAATTATTTCCTCTTATGGGAAAATACTTCATTCAAAAAAAAAATCAAACTGGGGTGTTATAACTATTTTCTTTTGTAAAATCTTTTGTAAGATCTATACGCACTAATTACTGCAGGAGAGCTCAAGAAAATGCTTATCTTTTTCAATTCTTCTCCTTTGCACTGCCAGTTCATGGCCAAAGGACAGACCCATTCAGTTCTTCTCAAACTGTGAGCCATTGAGAAGTCATCCAAATGCCACCAATACTCCCAATCATCAACCAAATCACAAATCAAATATGCTGTTTGCATGGTGATTAGTTTCATCACTAAAAGCTGATGCAAGTACCCTGTCAGCTGTTGGCTTATCTGACACTGATAATTTAATTAGGTTGCTTAGTCACATTGGAGAGATACATAACAGGACAGGCAATCACAACAGGCACTTTTCCCTTACTGGGCCACATTCTCTTCTTCCTTCTATTAAAAGAAAGACAAGAAGCTTATCCTCCTGTTGGTGTACACTTAAATTCCTTCAGTGCTACCAGAATTATGATATTCCATCAAAACTAAGTAGGTGGTAAGCAGGGCATTCAGTAAGCAGTACTTTCAGACTTTCAGTTCCTTCAGACAGGAACCACTCTCCAACATTGGGTGCTCAAACCCCATTTCCACTGCTTTTAAAAGTCTTCCTTATCTTTTTGCTAGGGGAAAAGAGGCAGGAATTCTGATTTTGAGGTTTGTTTGACAGACTATTAACCACTGCAAAGAGCAAATAACTACATCTGTGAGAGGTGAAAAGACTGGCAGTCAATGAATAAAGAAAGAATAAAGAAAGAGTAATCACTGTATTTACCTTCATTTCAACATGTACCTTATTTAAAAGTTCTATACAAATGCAATAGCAGCTATTTTCAGTCAGGCGTGGATCAAGTCCGAAGCGTGTTATTTTAGCTCTGGGAGAGTACTTAGCTCTCAAAAGTCAGATCCTGGCAAATGTTCAAAATCTTTACAGATAAAGGTAAATAAGGATTTCTCCTTATTCAGTGTTTCTTCACTGATCACTATTTTCCTCCAAAACATGACATTTAATTTCCCTTATCTAAGCATCCTTTGAAAGGTGTTGAGCTGTTCTCTAGAATCAGTTGTCTTCCTACCCTATAGGAGCTTTCTGCTGTGGTATACCTAAGCAAAACAGTAGATCCAAAGACATTTGATTTAATTTTGGCTGTGAATATTATACCAACATCATATTCACCAAATATACAAAACTGAATATATTGATTAATCACAGAGCCAAAATGGGATGCTTTATTCAAATTTATTTACTCAGAATTTTACTACATGATTAAAAATGAATGGAGTATATGTTACATAATTTACTAAATCCATTACATTTTAATGAGACTCTATGAATATTCACACTCTGTTTAGGTTCATATTTTCTCTCTGTCATCATACTGTCTGGGCGCTTATCAACTGTAGTAAGCAAGAGAAGTTCTCCATCTCCTATGAGATTTGGTATTATTGTATTTTACTTTCCATATTGCTTAGTTATTTCCAGGACTAACCTCCTTGGTTCCTCTGCATTCTGGGAAGATTTATTTACTCAGGACAAAAGAAGTGCCTTTTGCCCCTTTATGCCTCTGATGATGGCTAGAAGACAGGCTGGGACTTTATCTCTACTAATTATATATACATGAACTTAGTGTAAATGAGTATTTTATGTAACCCTGTATTACAGCTGAACAATGTGCTCAGATGTTTTAACACAAGTGGTAGGAGAAGTCTGGATCAGGACTTTGTTGCAAGTCTAAACAGACTTTATGCCATTCACATATACCTATGAGTTTCTTATGTTTGGGTTCAAATATCTGTTTGCCTTGAGAAGCTCCTGGCCTGTCAGTGCCTCTACTGCAAATAGGACATACTTTAATGGAAGCAGCTATTTAAGTGCATTTAATTTCTCCTCCTTCTCTGTTGCCTTTCATTGCCACTTCTGCTACATAATATAATAACCAAAATTTTCCAATTTTGTTTGAAACCCTAGAAACTGGGTTTCTAAGAAGAAAAATAAAAACCTTGACAAGATTAATTCAGTAGAAAGTGATGTGCTTTTTTCTAGACTTCAATTAGATGACAGGAATATTTTCTTATTTATAAACACTGAATTTAAAAGAAAAAAATGTACCATGATTATCAGATCATGGTTTATTTAGATGAACTCCAAACACACTACAGTCTGGTTTTAATCAATTTAATTGAAACAGATTCTTGAAATTATCCAGGTTATCATATATTTCCTATTTTTCTCTAATTTCCAATGGAAGACAGTGTCTTGAATCTAAACAAAATTAGGGCTAATTCCATAATTCTTATTTCCTTTTCACTGCTCAGTAGCCTGTATCAGAGTTTCAGTGAAGGATGAAAGAATAATTCTAGTGAATCAACAATTAGCTGAAAAATTGTTCATTCCTCACATTAAAACAAACTTTCTCTAAGCTTTGGGAAAATTATGGCAGTAAGGGTACCATCAGCATTTCTCTAAAGATATCCGAGTCTCCAAGAAGAACAGAAAGGACAGAGTAGACTTTCACTGAACAAAACAGAAGTTGCACCATATTATAGCTTTTTGTCCACAAACTGTGTTTCATTGTGGACATTTTTGTGGAATTATGCACCCCATCCTGGCTGGCCTCTTGTTCTTATTGACGTCTGAGTGTGGTTTTAGCAGCGTTTTCAGTGCACATGTATGTATGTTCAGGAGTGCTTCCAACAGAAGCAGAGTGAAGCTTGGTACAAATAGTCAAAGAATGACCCAAGAAGTAGGAAAGATCATGTGGAAAGCAATGCTGGAGCTTCTTGGCTGTAGGAGAACACAGCTGTGCATACGCACACACACACACATTGTTTAACAAGTAGAATCAGGAAAAGGTTTTGGCACTAGAATACGGGAAAGACTAAATTACTTCAGCTAAAATAGAAAGAAACCTGAAGCTTTGTCAAATTTTGGAAATGGACTGGGGCCAACTGAATATATATATTTTAGTTTCTGAACCAGCCAGTTAAGATCTTGCCCCTCAAATTTCTAATTTTAGGGTTGAACTGGAGCTCAAAGTGCTGAAATTAGGTAATTAAAAAAAAAACCCAAACAGTTGGTGTACTTCTGGCCAGCACCACATGCACTGGCTAACAGTCCATCAAGGAACTATCCAAAATGGAATAAGACCTCTTAAAATAAGACATAGATTGAGCTGTTCTTTGACATCTTGAAGACAAAGGTAGAAACTACTTGATAGAGTGGAAGAGACTGGTAGCAGAAGTAGATTACAAATCCTCCCCTCAAGGAAATGCAAGTATTGGAAGAAAAATGTTGGAACTGAAGTGCCTGAGAAACACAAAATGGGGAAATAATGCCATGTGAAGGTCTCCATCAAAAGGCATGTGTAACACAGTTTTAATCAGTCCTAAGTCATACCATGAAAGTGGAAAAGGCATCTGCCTCCACCATTTAGGCTTTCATTACCTGATACTGACTGGCTCCAGGGCAAAAATAGATTATCCTTGTGAAATCTGAGGGGGGCATCTAGTTTTGCTGTACATAAAGGTATGGGAAGTCTACCCTGTCCCCGTCTTAAAAAGGTGTCTGAAGAGGATGTGGAAGTCAGGTATACACTGGGCATCCAAAACATATGCAAATTTTTTGTGCATTCAAGTTTAAGTTGCTCTCTAACAGTAGGCATTTAATTGAGATGCTTGGCTTCCACAGGGTCTCTCTAGAGTCAGTGGAGAGAAGAAAGCACTTCCTCCAGGTAATTCGGGCCATCACACTCATCATGCGGAAGTGCACTGATTAGAGGGATAGCCTAGGGTGATGAGGGTCCTTTGCGAAGTACTTCACTTAATACATAAAGTTAGATTGGCTACATCTGAGGCTTAAGTTTTAAACAGAATTTATATTAAAGCCTGAAGCAGCTTAGTCTGTTTTTAATTCACTGAGCAACTCATATAATATACACTGTATATTTAAGAAATGTGCAACATTTACGCAGTCCTTTAGACCAGCGTTAGAATATTCTGATGATTCATAGATAAAAAATTAACTTTCACAGCTCTACCCTTCTGCACTACCAATGCATAATGCTCAAGGGGTTCCTGGCAATATGCCATGAATTCTTACCTTTCTGGAGCAAAGTCTCCCTGGTTTGCATAACGGATTCTGCCCATTGCAATGCCTGTGTCTAGTCATCCATCCTATTAGTCCCGGGCATCCCATTTACAACACCAGAAGGCAGAAAAAATTCAACATTTCTTTCAAGAAAACCTCTGGGTTTGCACCATTGTTCAATGTCTTTATCGACTTGACTTGCAGTCTCTCACAGATAAATATGCTAACAACTCTCTAAAACCACAAAAATTAAGACAGAGGTAATGATGAAAAACTTTCAGAAGAATTATTCTTATATATGTTTTTGATCTATTGATAGCTGCTCCAGCTGCTGTTGATCAAGTACTGACAGACATACTAGCCTGCTTTTTACATGAAAATAAGGAGTAAAAGTCAGAATTAATATCCAGATGCTGCGAAGAGGAAAGATTCTTGTGCAAAAAGATTTTTTTTTTTTCCTTTAACAGCAGGCACAAACTTTAGAGGCAGGAAAGTGGTGTAAAGTGAGGAGTTTGAGAGGATAGCGTGCACTTCCACCTGACTGTGCACCCATCTTAGGCAAATGGCTGCTGCAGCTAGGCCAGTTCTGCCAGACAATAAGTGCAGGTGATTGGAAGCCAGAAATCTTCATTTCAGTACACGACTACTTTGTCCTACAGCCACTGGAAAATTCCTTTTTCACTTCCATCACCATCCATTTCTGTAGGACTGCATCATAATTATGTACTGAATCACAAGGCAGTGTTTCCTAATGATCTGTATCCTCTTTTAAGTCTTCCTGTGTAAACACATTTATTACTTTTGTATATTTCTCTCTTCAGAACAATGGTAAAAATGAATGGCAAAAACCCAGGTATTTGGATTTCACAGAGGAAGAAAGGCTCAAAGTTGGATCTTGTTTTCAGCCCATAACAGAATGTCGGGCCATGGATCTCTGCAAAGCTGTATAATATAAACAGAAACAAGATAATTCCTGCTATCAAAATAACTAGCGTGTCCTCTACAATTACAGTTTGCCAGACATCAGACATCATAATAACAGCTAAAGAAAATCATGGATGCCCACCCATCCATGTGCTTCCATTTGTATCTCAGTGCATTTCTTGTTGAACCTGCAATAATAGTTATTCTCACTTAGCTTCAGACTTGATTCAAATACTCCTGAAACCAAAAGAAGAATACCTTTTTAGCATTGCAATCGGGATCTCAACGAGAAAAATTCACATGTAGAAGGAAAGACAACAAAAGGATCCAAAAAGTAACTTATATCTATGCTTATGCACCACAGTGTCGCTTTTTGACTTAGTGCCTGCATATTTAGCACTTGTTCACTGGGCAATCTTTATAACATCGCCCATGGTGATGTCTAAATATAAAAGGGAGGGGGGAAAATTGTACTAATAGACCACAATGCTTTGTTGTAGTGTTGCTGCAGCCCACTGTAGCCAGGCGGGAGTTTCGGAAGGGCGCAGCTTCTGTGTCGTCCCGGAGCGGGAGGTCTAAGAGCTGGAGCACAGTCCCCAAAGGTCCCTCTTCTCTGCAGTCCAGGGAACGACTGCTTCCAATGTAGATGTACATGCAGTAGTTTTTGTCAAATCCTCACATTTCCAGCTGCGTACGCACCACAGGACAGAGCTCAGCACCATCTATAAACCTGCTCAGCATCTGCACAACCAGCCATGCTGAGCTCCTTGTTGCCATGGCTATACTGCTGTTTAGTGTCCCAGCGAGGTAATTCAAATTTACATTTGCAAATGCAAGCTTCAGTCATTCCACTGCCTGTGGTGTAGACATACTCTGAAGTCAGGGATGCCAGGCTGCTGTCTGCCAACCACCTGTGGTTTACAGATACCCATTAAAGACTATAGACACAAAAGCACAGTCTGTCAATCCTGTATGCATCTGATGCATAAATTGCTACCTTCACACACACAGAGGAAGTATATCTAGCTGCACTCCTCCTACTCACATAAAGGTAGCTTTGCAACTCATTGTTTAATCTTGGGCAAGTTGCTTAATCCTACTGTACATCTATTTTCCAGTCTGCTAAATGCTTTGAAATGACAAGGATTATCTATACCAGAAAAATGCTGTGAAGTAGCGTTCATTAATACTTACAAAAGAGTTTGAGATTATTAGATAAAAGGTGTTAACATTTTGATATTTTTCTGTCTTAAATTATATTGATATGGTAATCATTTATAATTGAAACAGAAAAACAAAATACAGACAAAATTTAAATGCATGAAAATATAGATATGGAATCCAAATAAACAGCTATAAAAATGTCATTTAGAAGAATTGATCATGTCATGAAAAGGTACAATATGCCTGTAAAACTACCTTTAAAACAGCAGGAACCTCATTTGGCTGCATTTCTACAGTAGCACCTGTTGGTGGCTTGGTAGGAAAAAGACATTTTTCCTTACAAAAGAAACAACTAAAAACCAAAGAGCCCTCAAACGTGCATTTCAGAGGAAGACAAAAGTGCAGCATCTGTATAATGTGGAGCTGCATCTAAAATTAGATAAGAAAAACAATCTCTTGCAAAAATATTAACAAAGCAATATGCTGTTAAAGCAGTTTTATGATACAACCTGAATGGTTTTTAAAATATGTTTCAAGGTTTTCAGGTGGTGGATGATTCTATAAAGCCCTTAGCCACTTGGCCAGAGAACAAAGGTGGTGATTCTAATTTTAGTTTGGGGATGCAGAATAAAAGCCAAGCCATGATATTTGAGTATAGGCTAGAGATGAAAAATGTATTAGAAATGGAAGGAAAATACCTAATCTTTTTTTTAAAAAGAAGTTTTAAACAATAAATGAGTTATAATTACTGATTATGGTTGTGATTCACAGGATTAAAAAATATTTACAATGTTATTTTTCTCCATTGCTTCTAAAATTACTCATTAAAATCTTGTAGGCTTTTTCAAGTTTGTTACCTATGCAGACATACAAATATACCTATGCACAAATCTTTTGGAGAAGTCAGCAGTTTCTAATAAGCAATAAACTCTCCAGATCCAGAGATACTTTTTTAAGATTAATGATATAAGCCTATTTTAATCCTGAAATATGCTATCAATCTGTGCATGTACTCTAGACTAGAGGAAATATTTGTAATTTTGTAATTCTGGTAAATCCTACTTAAAATTTCTGGACATTATAAAGAGCAAAACAATACTACAGTTGAGTTCCAGTTTGTGACTATTTGTGGATATGAGGCTGCAAATGGGAGCTGGATGATTCAAAATTAATATTTTAAGTGGCATCATATGCATAGAGTTCATCTAGCAGCTATTATCAATCTCTGGTCGTCCAGCAAAAGAACAGATCCTCTTCCCTCCTCTCCCTGCCATGAAACTGCTTTATAAGTTCTGAATAGTAATTATCAACACCTATAGATTAACACAGGAATAACACAGAGTTGTCAATCATTTCCCTGGAATATTCACTGAAACATTTAAAATACTGAATATTTTGAAAAATAAAGAAAGGCTAGTTTTTCTTAGTACCTCAGAAGGAAAAATAACAGTAGCTGTTTGCCCAGATTAGTACTGTGAATAACTGCCTTTTAAATGAGTACCTCTAGATTTACAGATTTAAATTTGAAGCTGTAGGCAGTTTCAGCCAATGCAAAAGCTGAAGATACAAGAACACCACAGGTAGGCACGTTACCTTTAAGCCAGCTGGTACGAATAACCCACTGCAGGGGCGGTGTGTTTGCTCAACTAAAATCTATACTAAATCTATTGTAAACTAAATCAATAGTCATGCAATTAATAAAAATGACCAGCTTTCAGAAGGGCTGAACATTGACAATTCTTTCAGTGAATATTAAGCGTAAGATAACCAAGCATGAATATCTTAACTTTTATATTATGTGTGGCCTCTACTTCAGGCTTCTACAGTGAGAACTGGGTATAAGATTTATATATCCATGAAGAAAAGGTGATTCCTATGATTGAAACCGACTATTCAGAAGTGCTTAATTTGCTAAGAGGAGATCTGTATTTACTAAATTACAGAGGCTGAGAAAGACATAGCAAAGATATGAAAAAGCTCTCACAATTCCTGAAAAATGCTTTGGATCAGACCACTGATCACTATTCAAAATAAGGGAAGAATTACTGCATTGATGAGAACAAAAATAAAATTCATTAGAAGGAAAGCGCTTCAGGGAAATAACTTAGCAGTCCTACTAGTAGATTCTATACAAAATGGTAAAGTAAGTAACAAGCAAATAATTTGGATTTATATCCAATCCCCACCTTGAACATTGCTGAGCTAAATGATAGGAAGTGAACCTAAATAATTATTTCTATAAAGCATTAATAGGTTTTTTGGTCCTTAATACACTTTATAGCAACATAGCTATAGTAATATAGTATAGTAATATAATCTATGATATTCCTCAGGTATTCATATCCACTATTATTTTGTGTGCTAGCATTGAACACAAGTTCCCTCATCCCTTAAAATTACAGCATGATTGATAGATTCTTGAAACTAAGTAAGATGAAACATTCAGATCTCATTTTGTTGATCCTGAGGTTGTGGCAATCATATATATTCCCTGGAACACAGTACTTGTATTTTCAAAATATAACACAAACTATTGTTAGGCTATCATCAGACACAGATAAAAACTGTACACAAAAGCACAGCTGTACAAAGAGCACAGAGTAATCTGAGAAGATGTTTTGGCATGTGTTTCCCTTCAATGGTCATTGTACTGCTTTTGTAATGTAGGAGGATGGAAGGAAAGACGCGGGAAACCCTTACACAATCACACGGGCCAGATCACATACTGTGATCATTATTTTTCCATTACTTTTGAATCTCTGTTCAATTATCTAAAATATATATCTAGCTGCAATGAAGTTCAATAAACACTGTCATCTTTTTTCATTCAAGTACGAAAATGTGAAAATGGGCTAGGTTCTCCCACCACACTGGTCAGCTCAAGATCTTGCCAAATTCAAAATTAAATGCAGTTCACTTCTCAGTAGGAGACTGATTGACCCAGTGTGTCATTTTTTTTATAACACATCTACATTGTGAAACATACTAATCCAAGTTCAAGATTCTTTATCACCTTCTCAGCCTTCTATCTGACAGGAAGATATATGGAGGCAAGCACTGGGTAGCTAAGGTAAAATATGAAGATATTGATTTTTCAGGTTGTAGCAGATTAAGTAACCTGTAAAAACCAAAAGTCATCAGGAAGAAAAAAGGTCCGAGTCAAGTGCCCTCCTGTCTTCAGTCTGAGTTGTTATTTTTGGATGATTAAGAGGAAAACATTTTATTTCTTCAGAAACCACTATATTTATTGCCTTTCTTTAAAAGCTAGAATGCTAGTAGTTGATAAAACACATTTTCCTGTACTGCAACAAATACATACAAAGAGATCCACTGAATCTAAAACTGAAGTTACTTGTTTCTATATAAGGAAAGGCAACTGCCTGCTGCCTTTTCCTTTGTGTGGAAATAGTACCCACATGTTCAACACATCATTCAAATCATTATTAAAAAAGTGGTTCTTGAGAAAAAGCATTAGGTCTGATGTTTCTGATATTCCTTAGGTATGCTCACTCCTCCTTTATTCCTTCCAAAACAGAGGGAAAACTGAATTCTCCATAATCACAGGGACCAAGATATTTTGCCATTGTTCTTCCACTTTCATACCAAAATGTCTTCTATTAGCTTGCAATAGCAGGGGAACAGGTCCAGATGATTCTGAAAGTCACCTCCAGGGTGATGTTCTTGTGGCATGTGGCTTTTCATTTTAAAGGTCAGGCTTGAGCAGAGATGATTTAGAAGTATCCAGAAGAGGATTACCATCAGAATGAAGGAAAAAAAAAAAACCAAAACCTTTTTCTCCAGTGTTATGATGAACTTGGAAAAACAGTCTTTGATTAATCCTCCATATCACTGCTCAATAATTTTGACAGTAATAGTAGAGAAGACACTTGAAATACTTGATGTATATCATAACTGGTGTTCTTTGGATGCCCTCATCTTTTGCTTCTTAGAGTTATGGAATTCTAAAATCATTTGTGCGGAAAAAAAAGGATATTTCTTATATGAAGTCTTACATAATTTTCAAGGTTTTCTTGAAACCCTATTGCAATTTGCAAATCTTGGAAGGATTAACACATTATAAAGCTCTCTGAAGTCAGCAGATCAGTTTTTCAGAGATGTATTTTGTATCATATGACTGTAGAATGTAAATTCAGAGGGAGAAATGTGGAGGGTGAAGACAGCAGATTACAATCGCACTCAGTTTGAGACGAAAGTGAAGAAGCTGAGGATTGTACTAGCTGCAAAATCAAAGCAAAAATGAAGTTGGAGTTGGGCTGATGGTCAAGAATCCTGTGCCATGCAAAAGGATCTAAGATCAGGAGGAGTTAAAGTTAATTAATTGAGTGGGGAGGGAGGCAGAAATGAGAATCGGGACACAGAGCCAGGGTTGGACACATGGATTCAAGGAACTGATGCACAACCTAGAATCTTGCTGAGAAGCAAGAGTAATCAGGAAGATAATCTCCTGTAATAAAACCCCAGCCTCACTAGGGTCGAATATCCATACTCATCCAGATTATGTTACGAAGCTTCTCAAAGAGACGATTGGCAATGTTACTGGGCTGGTAGCTCCAGTGAACTGCCAATTCCAAGGAACAAGGCATCAGACTCTCGAGCTGCAAACCTGGATACAAGCCCTCTCGGAAAACAGCATGCTGGTAAGCATGACACCAGGGCAAACACATGACAAAGCTCTAGATCTTGTTTAAAATACCAAGTCGGACTTTATTTGCAATACACAGCCTGTATTGCTTCTCTATTGCTTTCCTCTCCCTCCAGCTCTCCTCATGACAGACTCTTCCTCTCTCTTGCTGATATTTCTGTAGCTTCCTCCTTCATGCAAGCCTGGTCATTTTGGAGGTACCAAATGGTCCACATCATAGTAAAAATAGGGCATTATTTGGGACTGTTTTATCATTTTATCAGGAAAGCGCGAAGACCCTAAAAGGGGTAAAATGAAATTACTCAGTGTGACATTTGTACACATTTTGGGGTGGTTTCTCTTTCCTGTCCAAGGCAGTATTTTGGATGGACCTGTAATACATTACAGAATGAAAAAGAGTTAGAGGGGAGTAATTTACACATTCAGACAATCTGTTTGAAATGTTTTGGAATCCCTTGTTATATTTTATTTTGCAATTACCTAGTATCTTGTCGCTTGCCTCTTTTTGCTGTTGGCTGGCTGCGTTGGGTTTGTGTATATGTACTGCGTGTGAACTGCACTGTGAACTGTAAGAAAGAACCCTCCAGGCAATTGCACATATTTAAAAACAAACAAACAAAACATGCATTAAGCAAAGCATAAAAAGTGTTGTGGTAATCCAGTAGTGTCTAGGGATTGGGAGAATCTAGGCAGCCAGTCATGACTGTGAGAATTAGAGCTGTGAATATGTATTTTTCAAAAATAGCTGAACATGCAGAAGTACAGCCCTCAGCTGGAACTTAATAAAGTCATAGTGTAACCTGGGTAGCAGGGAATATGTCAGATGATCTTAGGTCAACATGCAAGTGATGGAAATCTTCTAGCCAGGAAATTTTCTGATGTGAAATGGTTGAATACCAGGTTGCCATCTGAGCCCTATGAAAGGGATGAGACAATCCAAGCAGTATTGAAAGAAAAGTCAAGGGTATCTCCATAAAGAATTCATGAAGATATTTTGTGTATGAAAATGAGGGACACCTTATTTTGGAGACTTAAGCTGGAAGAGCATAGTTTATAAGCAAAGCCTGCAACATGCTCCTTTCCTCTTCCCACTTAGCATCAACTCTGCAGTTAAGCAGCACATATAAAGTATACTTCTCCTAGCCTGCTGCACAGAAATTAGTTAATGGGAAAATCAGAAAACCACTTGGGATTAATGGCAGGGGATTTTAACTGATGTTGTTCTTGCTTCTACTTTCATCAGGTGCACAGAATAAGGTGAAAAGATTAAGCTGTTGTCTGCATTCTGTTTTCCTCAATATGGACTTAATCAATGCTTTACGAATCAAGCTTGGATTTCAATTTTTTGGATTTCAAAAGTATTAGAATACATAAACATATTTTTCATTCAAACTTTTCACCTCATAACAATGACAAGGTGTTCATATATTTAACTAGCTTTTATACATATGTGATTTCTTTGGGATGCTTTTTGTCTCTTGCAGGTTGAGGCAAGGAAGCATTTGGGAAAACAGTGCCTTAGAGAAACGGTTTGTCAAAAAGCTCCAGAAAGATCAAATGTTCTCTAATAACAAAAAAATCACAACACATTCAGTGAAGCTAAGGGGTTCTGTTAACTGCCCTATGAAATGTTTACCCTTGCAAGGGGAAAAGAAACTTCACCCTCAAAATAAACTTTATCATCAGAGTTACAAGAAAGTGCTGTCAGACAGTTCCAGTGTCCCAAATGTGATCACGTGTGTTTAGGCACCATGTGTCTGAGTGTGGAATATAACTCTGGTAGTCTGAGTGGAAGATGGGTGTTCATACTGGCTTTGTTTTGAAACGATACCACCTTCCTCTTTCCCACCCTCCTACCCTAAATCTTAATGTTCTTTCTAGAAAATATTCACAAGTCAGTGCTTCCCCATCACTTATATGATAAATGATATACTCTATAAACTAAAATACAATTAAAACAACACAATAAAATTTAAAAAATGAAACTGAGTATTTTAATTCTTAGAGTAGCATTCTCTTTGTACTGCAGAGATCTTAATTTAGAACGTGCAGTTGCATTAAATTCTGTTTTTATGGAGGCACATGAATTTGAAGTGCATTTCTCCTTTGGTGTTCCTGATACTAAGAGCTTGATTGTTTGAAAGGATTCTTAGGCACATATTTCTTAGTTGAAATGAAACATAGCATGTTGACTGTAGATCCATTAAAATATTGAGCAGAAATATTAGCAGAACATGTTTGTTTGTTTGTTTGTTTTCCCTTTACACTGTTAATTAGACAGATGAGATATCTCCCCATAAGTTTAATCTGATTAACTGGCTACTGATGGACATTATGAGAGGATAAGAAAAGACAGATGCACTGATTAGGAAGTTAGACATTGCACAGTGACATTGCCACAAACCTTATGTCTCCCCTAACTGAACTTGCAGCATTCATCAGGACTATCTCATTGATATGTCAGTTGGATGTTTTCATCTTCAAATGCACCATGCTACAGGCAGTCCATGATATTTTGAGCACTTTTAGCTATAGCTAAAGAAAACTCTCACATCCTGTACAAAATGACACCAAAGTTGTCACTCTCTAGGTTAACAATGACAGTGGGTATTTAGCTGCAAGAATTTTTCTGGCTTACCATCTGTCATCATGTTCTGTGCTTTCACTGGCACATAAAAGCTGATTAGTCCACATCAGCAAGTGCTGCTTTGAAGAACAAATTAAAATACACCAAAAGTTATGCAGTTCTTTAATTGTCTCCTTGGAATGTATCCAAATTAAAATATGTTTGCCTGGATAAAAATGATACAAGAATCCTCCAAAGGACAACCCGCACAGCCCCTGTGCTATTTGGATAAGGTCACAGGACCTGCTCCCACTGGGACAAGACAATGTTGCTTAGCACTACCCTGTATCTCAACATACCCCACCTTCAATAATGTGTTTAGTTTTAGGCTGCTCACTACAAGACCTTGAGGTGCTGGAGTGTGTCCAGAGAAGGGCAACGAAGCTGCTGAAAGGTCTAGAGAACAAGTCTTAGGAGGAGAAGCTCAGGGAACTGGGGTTGTTTAGCTGGAGAAAAGGTTGGTCTCTTCTCCCAAATAACAAGCGATAGGACAAGAGGAAATGGCCTCAAGTTGTGCCAGGGGACAGTTAAATCGGCAATTAGGAAAAAAAATCTTCACTGAAAGGGTTGTAAAGCATTGGATGGTTGAATCACCATCCCTGGAGGCATTGAAAATGTGACACTTAGGGACATGGTCTATTGGTGGACTTGGCAGTGTTAGGTTGACAGTTGGACTCGATGATCTTAAAAGTCTTTGCCAAACTAAATGATTCTATGATTCTATACTGTAAACACTAAAAGAATCCATATGGTATTTACAAATGCTTACATACATGCACCCCGTTTTCCTTCCCTGCACTTCTGTAGGAATGTATGTATGTAACAGCTTCACAACCCTTACATGCGCTTAGCTGTAAATACTTTTCAATGCCAAAATAAACTTACAAAAATAAGAGAAGAGCACAGATTGGAGAGCCAAAAGAATGTGGTAAAAAAATACTTTTTTCTAATGTAGGTCTCCTAGACTTATGGATTTCTTATTGAATGGATTTCATGATATTTAAGCACTATGAGGCCAGTTAAGCTACTTACATGAGCAAGAATATTCATATGCTTTGAAAGACATGATAGTTAACTTTTTAAAGTGTAGTATTTTCTATTGGCCAAGTAGACCCAAGGATCCTAAGCCAGATAGTAAAAAAAATACAAGGCAAATAAGGAATTTGGGCTATCTAAATGCTACACTTTTAAAGTAGCTAGCTAACAATGTCTTACATAAATTATGTGTGTATATATTTTAAATAGAAAGCAAATACAATTTCTATAGAGAGAGGCATAATACGGTAATAATACACACCTAGTTCATCCTTTTTTCTGTCATCCCTTTGGTTTTGATCTAACATCTAGGACCAGCACTAATCTTTTCTTATTTTCTATTTTATCCCAGCAGCATGAAATCACCACAATAATCACACAGTTGGGCTTGCATTTTGAAGAATGTCCAGCCTTCCTGGACTCCTTTGCCCTTCAGAACTGCCTCCCAAGGGACTCTGTCAACCAGGTCCCTAAACAGGCCAAAGTCTGCCCTCCAGAAGTACAAGATGATATATATGCAAAATATATGTGTGTGTGTCTGTATTTCTTCCCCTCCCCCAAGACATTAGATATTGGCCATACCAACACATCTAGAATGTCATTGTAAATTTATATGAATGCTGTCACCTCTGCAGTTTGCCTGGTTATGCATTCATTGGTTCTATGATGTTCTGGCAATCAAGTTATAGCAGAAATACTTCCATTCCTCATAGCTACCAAGATAAGAATTTTAAGAGCAGGGCTCTCAGCACTTAGCTGCTGTTTGCAGTCAGCGCAGAAAGCAGCACCACACCTCATTTGCAGCTGCAACACAATGATCAGGCATATGTACCATGCAAATATTTAGTATCTTACACTGGCTGTCTACAAAATACTTGATTTAATGTCAAGATGGCTTTACTTAATTTTCCAGTCCTTTAGAGTATCAATTTTGACTATATTCCAGGTCTTCTCTTTGAACATTGTTTTGACAAGTATCTGTGCTTACAAACACTTGGGTAAAATACTGTATCCATGCAATTTAGGTGTCAGGCACTCCTACTTTTTTGAAGCAGCTTCAAGGGTGTGGAATTTGCTTGGCTTTAGTGTGTATACCAATTAATTCTTCCTTCCATTCCTCCTTCCTTTCCTTCTTTCTGTCATCGTTCCTTTCTTTCTATATGTGCAGGGCTTTAAATATTCATCTAAGAACTGTGATATTAGCTGATTTCATTCCATTCAGCCTTTGCATTTGAGTCTCAATGGGAGGCTATAAGCAAGATGCAGATGTTGTAAGGGCTTCCAGAATGTATTAGAAACAGATTTTTGATTATGCTGCAGTGGTCATGATATGGATGAGCACATGTGAAGCATTATATAAACAAAAGTATTATGGTAATTTTTACTATACCAAAACCTTCTACTTTTTGACCCCTCCTGTCTCTTTCTTGTTTTTATGACACAGTGTGGACTTGACGTTCCGTTGGTTCATATCCACCTCCTCAAATTAATTTCTATGTCAAAAACGTACTGTAAATTTTAAAAATGCAATTAACTCTTCACTGAAAATAAGAAATATGATTCTCCTATTTGGTCTGTTGCAGATTACTGCTAGCCCAATTCAGATTAGTTCTCATTACTAGTTGGGCTGTGAAAGATGCTCGTTTAGCACCATATGTTCAAGAGGACATAAGTCTTAAGATTAAATTCTGCTGCCTCCTCTTGGCCAGCAGCTCATTAAAACAGACCTCGTTTGCACACATCATCAAGTGCTCTTGCCAGAAATGGTGCAGTAGCATTCTGTGGTTTGTCTGCCAGAAACCCAAAATAAATAATGTCATTTCTCGTGGTAAAGACAAGGCATCCGTCTGCACAGCAGCCACAGCAGTTCTGCCTGCACTTTCTTTTAGGAGCTCCTTGCAAACTGCCTGTGCACTGTCTTATGCAGGGAGGCAGCTCAAGGACTCAGGCATCTATCGTCAAGCTGACTTTATAAGTCTCCTTTCAGCTCAGCATTTTGGTATTCTGTGAGCTTAAAGATTTACTTTAATTAATGAAACAAATTATTATTAGCCTAGAAGCCACCTCTGATATTTGCAGGGATGAGGTGACTAGGTTTTATGTTCCATCTTCCACACTCTGTGCATCCTTTACTTAACAAGTTATGAAAGATCACCTGAATTATCCAAATGATAACAGAGAAAGGAAGAGAATTACGGCATCTCTCGGTTTCTCAATAGTTCACAGGTATGCCAGTTTTTCATTCAATTCTAAAGACTACAATAAATTTGAAGGAAATGCACCCTGTGATATCTCCCCTTTTTAGACACAGCATGCAATAATAAAAAGTGGATTTACCTAAAGGCAAGAAGAAGTTGTGATAGTTTTCAGTCAGTTAGTAATGCTGGGTATCAAAGTTCAATATATCCACTTAAAGACTCATCTGGCCCTCTGATTTTATTGTAATACTGCATCAAGACTGGTCACTTGGGAGCTATGCTGATTACACAGTACATTGTGTTGGCCGATCTTTGATCAATATATTTTAGGACCCCAGTTTGCTTCAAGAACCTACAAAACGATGCTGGGAAAAAACCTAAAACCATAATACGATAACCTTATGGTGCCACTTGTCAGGAGGTAATCTGTACTGAATAGAGAGCTTGGACTAACTTCGTTTTTGTGATATGATATCCTACCCCACGTATGATGATGCAAATTAGAGTATGGCTGGGCACAAGCTGCTGTTGGTTAACCAGCAAACTGGTTACAGTTGGTAAACTGTCTGAAGCAATAAAAAAAAAAGATCATACCTCCTTCTCCAACTGCCTGTCTACTTTCTCTCTGTGAAGTCTTATCAAGTTTTCCATGTGCAGCTACTTTTCTGCATGACAGATCTTTCTTGCAGAGTTCTGCACAATTCCCTTCTCACATCTTGCTTGTTTAGGGCATTTGTAGTGTTCAGGTAAGATGGTCTGTGGAGTGAGAAAGGTTACAGCACACTTTTGGTGTGTTTGGAGTTCCCTGATCTGCACTGCCATCACATCTGATCCCTTTTGAATTCCCTAACCATTTAGTTGTATGTCAATATATTGAAGAGCAGCCCATGTCTGACTCATGTCATTTGGGTAGGTTAAGGGATGTCTTGAAAAGAAATGGCAGATAATAACTTCGTGGCAAAGGGGACATGCTTGTCAGTATCTACAGGGCAGGCAGGAGGGGAATCTATCTCACTGAGGGCAAGGCAGTGGGTCTACATTCTGTGCAATGTTTTCCCTCCACCTAAAAAAATCTAGATAAAACCAAATGAAGAGTACTCTAATGATGCGAGGAAGATATCCCGCTCATATGGCATCACCTGGGGTTACCCACAGCATTGTCGTGCTGTGATAAAACAATGCATTTTGCTTATAAATCACTGTTCGTGCAGTTGTAATACCTTTGCTTCAAAGGCTTAAGCCCTTCTGGTACACAGAGACCAAAGGTTTGCTAACCTTACTGAATCTGACCGAAACAAAAAATGGAGTTGCAACTACCAGATTCAACTGATTTTAATGGGACTTATTTGACTGAAAACCCATGTTCTACTTGGAAATTCTGTGGCAAGAATCTTTTCTTTTCTTATTTGCTCTTTTCTAATACTTAATAAAACTTTCAAATAAATTCAGTTTTTCACAGCATGACTCCCACTATTCTACATAAAAAGCAGAGCTATTCATCTGTTTGTCTATTTTAGCTCCCCCTTTTCTTTGCTTTTCTTCCTGACACACTCTACCATTTAATATGCCATTATTATTCCTGATTTGGTTGACTAGATTTATAATCACCCAAAATGAAACTTTGTTATTAGCCTAATAATACCTTTTAATTGTTTCATTTGGCTTTTCTTTTCTTTTCTTTAAGAAACCATCGAAAAAGTATTAACATGCATTAGTCAACTAGATGACTTTTTAATATGGTGTCAGTGTGACTCAAAGCTGTAAGTAATAATATGGCCATATGTTCACATATTCTTATTCATAAATTAACTTGCAAAAACTGTTTCTTCCATTGCACAGTTAGTGCTTGGCTGAAAACATCAGACAATTTTTTCCTCCAAAACTGTATTTTCATTGAAATTGAAACAATTTAACAATTTTGTTTAAGTTACATTTTTGTATCTGAAAAGACTTAAAACATTTAGATTTTTTCCTTTAAATAAAATGTTATACATCATCATCCCCCCCCCCCCAATTTCCTCTGGAGCAAAAACTGAAATTATCAGCAGATCCTACTTAAAGTTAAGAAATTAGGTGCTGTAAAAGGGACATCAAGAACATATTCAAATATTCCAATAGATTACTCGGCCCCAAGGGAAATGAGGTAGTACTTTTACCTCAATATAACCCAGGATTACACCAGGGCAAATCAGCGTAAGAACCCTTAGCAGTGTAGCTGATAGAAGGTATTCAGAGAGTATTAAAAAAATAGAGAGACTATAAATAAATATATATAAGTAATTATATATGACCGCACCTGTTGGACATGCAAATCATCATGAGACGAGAACCTGTAAACCTAGGATGCTATTAAAACCTCTCTCCTCATTATCTTTCTACTTTTAGTCACCTGAATCATATTTCATGTCTACAAACAGAGTTGTTATTTGTTTGTCACTTGTTTAGACAGAGCTGTGCACATCATTGTGCACTGTTAGGTAGCTCATGTGTGTTGTGGACTGTTAGGTAGTTCATGTGAAATACTTGGGATGTTGAACTATAGGGCTGATCTTGTGCTAATCACTTATCCTGGGAAGCTAGAGAAGATACTGGTGGGTGGAAGAAATGATCTGCACATTCTAATAGTCTGATGGGTTCTCAGAGTGCTTCTAGATTAGTCACAGGTAATGTCTACTGAAATGCATTACTTCCAGTGACATTCAGTAGACATTTCTTCTCATCCTTAGGACAGATACCTAACAACAGCTCTATACAGCTGAGCCCAAGGTCTGAGGCACTCAATTCAGATATGACAGCACTTGCTTCCAGGACTTCCACTCCTTTTTTGCTTTGCTGGTATGGAAAATCCCCAAATCCCTGGAGCGATGATCAACACTGGAAAGCTTGAGTCTTAGCGCCAGGTTCCCAGCACTGATGCAGTGATAAACAAGATAAAAACTCTCTGAAAACTTTGCAGAGGTCAATGGCAATAGTGCTTTCAAGCTCAGCAGAAGTAGGAAGCAAGCTCCCAGAATAACTGAGAAAAATCTTCAAGTCATATATTTTCCACTCCTTTACCCCTAACCAGATCCATTTGATAAATCAAGATGTTCAAAATGAAACCCTATATTATCTTCAACCAGCTGTGGTTCATATGCACATATTTTGGGGTATTTTTCAACAGTGAATTACACACTAAGTACATTTAAAATTCTCTCTTAAGGACGGGGGCAGTTTTCTCATAGAGTTGGATAGCTGGATGCTTACTTGGCACATTTCAGATGAACCTGAAGGAAACAAATGAGGTCTTGGAAGCAGTGACTGTGCTCTGTCCAGGCTAATAAACCCTGCTTCTCAGCATGCCTAAACAGCCCAGGGAGAGTTAATCTCACATGGCTATACTGTTTCAAGGACCTGAGCTAGCTTATCAAAGTCTGGGAAGGGTATAGTTACATGGCACTTCAGCATCATCGTTAGACTCAGTCTTTGTTTGCAGACCGCTCAGTCCAAAGAAGCATAGAACTGATTTTTCACCGAGAGTTACTGCCACAAACATTATTATTGTGCTATGTTTTTAAGCTTAGCCATCAAAATAATCATTCCCTTCAGCACAAAGAACCTTGTTACACCTGTCATACTTTAAATCATACTTCCACCCCTGCGCTACTACAACTTCTTATCAGAAGCTTCTCAAAGCAGCTTTGCAGTGGGTGTGTGTGCTTCATAATGAAAGGACCTATTTCTAAATGCCTTCAGTGTGTTTTGACAACTTACTATTATATTAATTTAAATTCAGACAAACAACACCTACTTGTTCCTTACACAAAAAAATGAACAAGAAACAGCAGAAAAATGCCTAAGATGAACTCCTGTTTGAAACCAAATTTCAACCAGGGAAGTATTTAACCTCCCCAGAGCAACGTAGCAAGAGAAGACCATCCTCGCTTTACAAATGAAGAACTTGCAGTTCAGGCCAAGCCAGACAGAACCGCCCAGCCTCATACCTTGAGCATCAGGCACCTGGAGCTGGCCTCCAATTTTGCAGTCCTCTGAGGTGAGGAGCATCCCTTGCACACCCGGGCAGCCAGTGCCACGGCTTCTCTGCTGATATTTTGGTGCCCGCTGGCCGCAAAGCCCCGGGAGATGCCACAGCACCCCACGTTAGCCACAACGTGTCTTCTCCCTGCCTCACATATTGGGTCCGATGAAGAAGAGACCTCTTCTATTAGCGGGCAGGTGCCTGAGCTGCAGTAAAGGCTGTCTTCTCCCCTCGCATGACCAGGCTGACACCGCTGCATGACACGGAGCACACCACCATCCATGGTTTGGCAAGAAATTTGAGTTATCTGACTTCAAGATGTGCCAAAGCCACACAATGTCAGTTAAGAAGGTAGGAGCTGGATCCAGGAATCCAGAAACAGTTCCCTAAGAAAGCAATCTATTACTGTAAATGCAGTGATTTTTTTTGTTATTATTATTTTTTATTACGATTTCGTTACCATAAATACGGATAGGGCCCAAAATTTTGAGAAGTCAGACACAGTGTAACAGAGCAACACATTTTTAATGCAGTAAGTTATGGAGAAGTATTTACATGAATCCTCTTACAATAGTCTAATGCAATTAATGGTAGAATTTTAATAACATGAGAATCATAAAGACATGGCAGCAAAAGAGGACGGGCATTTGGAGGGTAATCTAACAGTAAGCTTGTCCCATGTTTGCAATGACACAGAGCAGTATTTTTAACATATACAGAAAACCTACAAAGCAAAATTACTTCTACATTTGTAAAAAAAATCACCAAAACCCACCAGCCTTAACATTCAACATTTTTAAGAATAAACCCCCTTATTTATGTGACAAGCTCTGGATTAAAAATCTAAAATTTAGTATTCTCCTTTTGAAAATATAATCACATGACTCAAACTACAGTCTAAAGATGTGTCTTTCTAGCAACATAGCTATACCACGTACTCCTGACTACAGCCTGGTAATAACTGATGGTTTGGGTCAATCCCCTACAATTTTTGTGTTTCTTTGGGCATAGAAAAAGATATTTAACTTTACAAGAAACATTTAACAATTTTCTAAACCAACATGTAACTTGAAACTAAAAATCAATGTTTTATTTAAAAATTCTCATAGCTTCAAGCTTTTTTGAAATGTACACACACCTTCTCTTTTTAAGCTGAACCTACTATTTAATACAGTTCAAAATCCATTACAGTCACTCCAAAACAGCACACATTAGCTTATACAATTTTTTTTTGTGGAAAAAACCCCACAACCCAACCCAGCCCAAACCAAAAAAAGCCCAACCAAAACTGAGGGTACCTATAATTAGATTTCATTTCTGGTCAAAACTTTTTTCTTTGAATTTTAATTTTTCTTTGAATCACCTCTTACCAAGACTCATAATTTTGTGGCTTAATCTGATCACTGCCTTTTAAAAGAAGGGAGAATTATTTGAGGCCAGTTTCCCAGAGTGAATGTAGTTTAAGCTACCCCGGTGTCTTCCTCTCCTATTTCCTCCTCCCCCAGCAATTCTGAGCCCACTGCCTACTCCAGAGGGTTCAGCACAACTCCTTTTTATATAAAAGGGACAAAATCACTGTAAGAGTTTTGTAGACACTGACAGGTATTTTGAGGGCATAGCTACTTAGTGCCCCCAATAAAGAAAAGGCTAAACTGCATGTTCTTTATTAGAAATCAGAGAGTGTGCAAAAGAGAAAAACAGTGCCAACCAAGCTTCATTGCCTGCTCACAGAACAAGCTATTAGCCCTTGCTTACCAAGTTACAAACAATTTAGGTTAGCCGGGACTGAGGAAGGCTTACCCTTACAATCTTTGTTCTCTCAATTTCTTTCAACCTGCAGCATGACTGCTATATGAACTGCTCACCAGTTAACTGAGCACAGATGCATAAAAAAAAAAAAAAGAAAAGGAAAGAGGGAAGGATGTACCTGTATTTATTTGCAAAGATGGCACTGACCCTCATTTCATTCCACTAGTACTTTGGGGTGTCTCAGACAAACTTTTAAAATTCATGGATGAGCTTTGCTTCAAAGTCATTACCTCAAACAGTTTGATTAAACAGTATTCCACTTGGTGGAAATAAAGAAATAGACATGTTTGCAAAAATGCTATTTACAAGTATTTCTGTAAAGTGAGCCAAGTACAAAATGGAAGTCAGGTTTTTCAGTGTAAAGGGATGGGGACAGAAAGACTTCTCTCACCTTAGACGTGACACAGGTGGTAAGCTAAGTAAAAAATAAAAACAAGTTAAGGTTTGAAATGTTGCACAACACAAAAGAGAGGATTTAAGGAAAGAGATTGCATTGTACAGGAAAAGTTACATGATGACTCATAATGACAGGAAGGACATCAACATAATTAATGCAAAGACAGTTAGTCTGCAAACCCACTTAATCCTCCAGTATGCATTAAGCTTGAAGAAAAGGAATCACTGCTACAGAAAGCAGAGTAAGCTTTAATCTATATCTGTACTGTCCTTGATAGCTGTTCTGAGATTCTTGATCATTACCAGTTGAAATGATATTGCTGGGGATGTGCAGAAGCTTTATGTTATAGGATAGTAAGCATTTTAACCAATTTAATTTAATCTCATTTCATTTCTGCAAATTATCCTGCAACAAATATTGACTTCTTTGCAATTATTGGGTATAACTTTTTAAACACGTTAGGCAAATAAGATTTCAATCTAGCACACATTACAAACCACTCATTTCAACAGTGCCTGTAATAATATGGCTAGGACGAATAAATGTAGGTTTATACAGATATCTATTTATTATACTTAGGCAGCCATCAGAGGCTAGTGCACATCTTACCTTGACCTCAAGCTGGTGTCACTGCCAAAAGTGAATACATCTTCCCCCTCACTGTAAAGGAAACTGAAGAGAAACAGCTGCCATGGAGATATTGCATGGTAGATGGCTAACCTCACTGGAGGTTATCCAAACCTAGGTAACCATCTACCTAAATCAGAGCATTATTTCTGCTACTTGATCAAATGACTGAAATCTCAGGTAAACTGAAGAGAAACTTCTCGGATGACAGAGTAAAAATGCCTTTCTCACCTGGAGTTAGCTTAAACTTTGCATGCAAAAATATGTTCTGAATAACAACCGTTCTTCCTCAATTCAAGTCAGCAAAACCTTCTGGCAGAAATATCCTAGAAAAACAAACAATATAAAAGTGATTAGAAAAACATTCTAAATTATTTTCACCAGCTTTAAATGAGCTAAAACTTCATTTATACGGGGCATTCAAATCTCAGCACAAACTTATTTTTAATCAGTAAGATTATGAATTGAGTTGAAAGTGGGAACAGAAGGATGAAAAGAAAAATTTACTCCATTACTAGTTTCCCAGTACAAGGAATTATGTTTCTAATTTCAGTGCAAAGTCTTGATAATGTAGGGACAGAAGTCAGTATTACAATGTCAACATTTGCCAGTAGTTATCTTTAAACAGGGACACAACCTTTTCATCCGTCCTCAGCCTAGGAAATGTTGCCTATGGCAACACCACTGGTTATAATGTAGGCCATTGTTTTATAATGATAGTAGTGATCACAGAACATTTTGGGGGGGGGATTTTTGTTTGTTTGAATTAAAGCATCAGTGCTGCTTTTTCATCTTTTACATATAAATAAATGTTACGTACTTCATAGTTTACATATCAGGACTGTTGGTCACTAAGCATCTTCTATAGCAGAGAACTGTGGTGACCATGAGCAATGGACAGGACCCCTGCTGGTGTGGTCTCGTCTCACAGATTCAGCATAACCACCTATGCTTCTGCCCACAGTCTCAAAAAAAAGCAGTGGACTCATTTGGCAAGTGATGTTAATTGCATTCTCTTTGAGTTCAGGAACTGGGAGAGCATTTCTACGTTTTAAATTAAGCCTCCTCACCAGGGACCAACTTCAGAAATGGATTGAAGACGTTGGAATGATATAAATGGATACCTTATTCTGACTCATTAATATGCATATTGTACTAATCTAAACTCCCTTTATACTCTCTTTAGATTTCCCCAGGCAATCCTACACTTTTTTCCTCTCATTTTCATAAATTTATCAATATGTTACATCCCACTCTTTAACTTGGTCCAGTGTATTAGTATGAAAAAGAGTGAAAATGTGTTTAATTTCTAAGCTGAAAAGTAGAGTAGGCAAATGGACACAAAGGAACAAAAAAAGAAATACGTAAATGATATAATTACATTATGCCTCATTCAGTTGAATTTGCGCTAGTTTCTTAGTGTATTGGCAACTTCCATGTGTATTCTTTTAAATGTTAATAAATGGAATGGATGAAATTATGCTTAAGGCCTCTAAATGAACAAAAAGCTAGTAACTGTATTTGTAAGTCATATTAATGCAATAATACAGTTATAAAATTTCAAACCCATTACATTTAAGCAAAACACCCTGTTACTGATTACCTCAGAATACCTTAATATAATCTCTGACTTTAACTCTGGCTGTTTTCTGAAAGACATGTTGATTATCCACATAATATTAGACTTTCCAAAATGCGATCTACTATCTTGTTGCCCTTGAGAAAGAAATTACAGACTGTCTACAGGGAAGGGCTGAACACACCTGCAAAACACTTATAACTTAATGTGAAATGAATCTGGTACTCTTTTGCCACTGATATAGCAGTTGCTAAAATTGTACATGGGTAGCAGGGAGATAGGTACATTCAGAGAAATGAAAACTATTGCGAATTATTAAAGACATGGCAATCCTGAGATATGTAGATGGAGGTTAAGAAGGCATTTAGAAAATTTTTACTATATTCTTGCCCTCTTCTCATTACTTTTTCTTAGTCATCCATTTATGGTCACTATCAGAGGTGAGATACCAAAGAAAATGAATGAGATGTTGGTTTGGCTCACCAGAGCTTCTCTTACATGTTTTGCAACTTTGCATCATTCAAGTTGCATCCATCATTATATTGATGTTCTCTTCAAAGGAATAGAAAAGACGGGGGAAAGGGATATGGAAGGAAATCCTAAAAATTCAAACGGGCCTTATTAAAAGGAATGCTAAATTCCATGGATGCTGGCTAGTATTATGATCATGTGGGTAAATATGAGCTGATTTATGGAATGAAAATTAACACCAAGTACCATATTACATTTTTTAACTCATTCAATCATAGAACATTCAAATACTAAGTATAATCCTGACTCTAAACCCTGGAGAGTGGCCCAGATGTGGTATGTATAACATATTTGGACAACATATATAACATATACATGTATGTTAGCATATATGGAGGACATACAAGCATATGTGTGTGTGTGTGTAATGGGTTGAGGTCAATCACTTGAATATATACAGAAAAGAATTTTGAGATCTGGCTTTGAAATTCCGTGCTTATGAGAAATTAACAAATATTTGCCCGTTACCCCACAAATTTTCTTCTCATTTAGAGGAAACTGCTTTCACAAAGTTTTCAACCAATCCCTTTTGGTCAGAAAAGTGGACCCATAATTGACTGAAAATGAACTATTAGGGAGTAATTGTCCTGACAAAACAGAAAGCATGTCCTTCTGATTTTTTTTTCTTTTTTTAAAGATGCTTTTGAACCCATACCCCCAAATGTCTCATTGCCAAGACAAGAGACACACGGTCAATTTGGCTAAGAATTACTTCTTTGAAACAGCTTAGTTATCGTATGGGTCTCAAATGAAACTCAACATTCTGTTTCTGCCTGAAAACATCTGTTCTCTGGACGGGAAAAAAACTGAAAACCTTTTATATATCTCTTAAAGAAAGGATTCTACCCTGCTAAATTACCATTCAATGCATTGTAGCCAAAAGAGGCTGTTGAACTTGTGCATTAATGGATTTATAGACCTTGCCAGGATCATAAAGATGAAGAGAAATCCCTCAATTGCTTTATGTATGTTTCTTGTTGCCCTTCATCAACAAAGTTGTTATGAGATAGTTCAAATACTCTTGACCATACTTGTGCTTGTGATCTTCTTATAGGGTATTGATACCTTCCAAAAATTTCACAAGCATTTATAAATCACACTGAACTTCCTGAATAAGTTAAGTTCAATCTTAAAAGTTAACAATGATGAAGAATGAGATTTAAAAAAAAAGTTATTGCAAGGAAAGGGAATTTGCAATAATTTGCATCTAACTGCCTTCAAAATCATTAAAGCAATGAGTTAAAAATGCTTCATAAGGGATAAACACAAAAGGAAGCATGTTTTTTTCAATGAAAAGGTTGTTAATTTTTCCACTGTTATTCTGCTGAATAAAACATTAGTTTTATTCAATGCTTTCTAGCAAGAAGCAGAGTTGTGGTATTATTTGTTTAAAGTAAATTTCCATTAAACTCTTGCTTTTACTTGCAAAAATGGCTTTGAAAATATAAAAGCCAAAAGTTCAGCAGGAAGATGAATCAGTCACCATTTCCTACCTTTCTTTGTCGTCAATCAGGAGGAGAATTGCAGGCCCAGAGTCGTTCCACATTATACACTGAACTCAGTTATCCTCACAGCCATTGCCACAACAGAGAGTCCTCTACCACCAAGGCAGAGTGACAGGTATTCAGAAAAGACAATACAACTCACCAGTGGGCTCTGCTGTCCATTGAGGGGCCACTCTCTCCTGCTGGTGCCCATAGGCAATAGCCATGGGGCAACCAGGCTTCTAGCTTGGACATTTTCATGCAGTGCCTAAAGAGAAGTGGGAGGAATACCGGGTGAGGAGAACAGTGCCACATGGAAGGGAAGGCTGCCTGTAGCCCCAAAGAACTGTGTTCTTAGCTCTCCCCTCAAAAGAACAAGCTTTTGTTTCACACAAAGAGCAGATCAAGAAGCTAAAACTGCTGGAAAGGCAGTAGCAATTAGTCATGCCACCTACCCTCGCAGGACACAAATGGAGCAATCTTAAATTACTCTGTTGACAACTGATGGGGCATTTTATAGAAGCAGAAAAATGATTCACCTAAGCCAAAATTTGCCTGTGAAGATTCCAGGATAGTTTTTTTTCCTCCCAAATGCCTTTATCTCTGCACTTAACTTTATGACATAACCTGTGTGCACTCCCTTTATTTGACAAAAGGGGAGTTTTTTAAAGGTCCAAAGAGGACTGCTGTTGACTTTCAATGCAAATCGGGCACTTTTTATTATCTCCCACCAGATCTATAAATGTCCTTACTTGTTCTGTACTTTAAAGAAAATAGGGTTCCCTAGGCATTGGGTCATTAATGAAAGCGTTCTCTTTTCTTGCCCTAGATAAGGGGTCATGGCTAGTTAATGTGGACATTTTTAAGAAACATCATTAAATATTCAACATGACTTATTAAAAACAGCCAGAAGCAAAATAATCTTTCAGATGCAAAAAAGCCCAACTTTCAACATGTGTAAGAACAGCTAAATTAAGCCTGTTTACTTTTTAAAAGTCTACAATTCTGTTTTTCATTATTATTATTCTACATTTCAAGACTCCTTCCTCCACAGCCTGGTAAGCACAAATTATGTGCAACCTCAGCCCCTCCGCTCCCAAGCAGGCAGAGGACCACAGATTTCTGCAGTGATTTGGCCTTTTCCAAAACAAACATTGTGTTTTGAATTGGTTTCAGGGCAAAAGCAATTCACAGCTGCAAAAGCTCAGTTAGAATACTGTAGAGCTGATACTGCACAAGCATTATCATTTCTACTTCCAGCAAATTAAAGGCTGCAGCTGATTTGTACATGCCTGTTCTGTGTAGTCTCCCCCCCCCCGCCTTTTTTTTCTCTCTTTTTTTTTCTTCCTGTGGACCAGTAGTCAAATGCTCAGTCAATTAGCAAGTACTGAGACTTGGATGATTTTCCGGTCTTATAACTCAGCAGTTCCCCACAGTAAGGAAGAGGACAGGTGCCTTTATGCTGTTAGATTACTGCATATGGTGCTGTGTCCCTTTGCGTGTTTCAACCTATGCTGCAGCCCTAGAAAATAAATGATTAAGAGTGAGAAATCTAATGGAATTCAAGAGTTTAGCAAGTGCTTCCTTCTAGTTAAAATTTATTATTGTAATTGCTCAATTAATAATGTCTCTAAATTTTGCAAAGCTTCAGGTTCTGCATGCAAAGCTAAGACTTGAGAATCTATACTTCAAAATATAGCAGAATCTTGTTTTAAAGATACAGCTCAGGTGTAAGTCTGGGTCTTCTCTCTTCTAATAAAAACACAGTCCACATTTGCTTAAGAACAGTAATCAAGAATCAGACCAAATAGCCATTTTCCATACCATGCACAAGTATATCAGAATAAGGATCTCAAACTTGGAATCCACTGCTATGAGTAACACGGTTCAATGTGACCTCAGATGTCATATAAGATTGTAAAACTGATTACAGTAATAACAGTCAGGTTTGTTCTGGAATGAAGAAGCACCCTAGGAGGTGGTATAGCTTGCCAGCAATTCTGTTGCATTATTCCCAAATGATATATAAGCTGCTAAGTGGAGTAGTTTATTAAATATTTAAAAAAGCTGCTGCCAGTGTGAAGCTATAAACTGCAGATTGAATTGTAAATATTTAGTATGCATGAGACTAGTGCAAAAGAGACATGGTATCAATAAATAACGTTTGATTACTATAATTATGACATTGGGGCCAGACTGGGCATTAGTACATTTAACCTGAAATCCTACTCTTCTTTTGCCTACAGAAATTCAATCAAAGAGATTTTTCTTTCTTGTTTTTCATGATAAGTCTCTTCCAAAACCTCCTAGAAATCAGTGTTTATTTTAGAGCTAGTCAAACTATACTATACCAAACAGTGTAAATGTAGCTCTTATCTTCTGTTTGCATATGATTAATAAGTCAGTTCTGACTTCTGTGGATACATATGATGAGTAAATATCTTCCAAGTAGTTTATTAATATAAATACCATCTTATGATTGTTCATGAAATGTCAACTTTGACAGTTCACTATTGACTGCTTTTGGTCATACGACATTGTTTTTCTCCTTTCTTGAAATTTTGAAATATTTGAAAGTGGGATGACATGGACTGACAAATTAAACCATGAACATGCAAGCACATCTCAAAATGAGTTTCTTATTAGGTTACAGTTTCTTCCAGACTTCTTTTCACTTTAAAATCCTCAAAATTTTAATAATTCTAAAGCAACTTATGAAAAGATACCCCGAACATTTGCATTTTTCTTTGAGAAAATGGTTGTGAAGCATTTATCTTAATTTGATTAGCTCTTTCTTAGACAAAATGTCTTCTTCTGGGGTCTGAACATTTCTCCCAGCATCACCTGCCTCATGTAGGCAGAGGCTCTTCAGGTTTCCCTGCCACAAGCTGGTAGGTTGCAAGGGAGGGAAGATAGTGTCACTTGCCTCAGGATGCGATATGACCTTAAGTTAAATAAGGCATTTGTGCAACTCACATAATTTCAGCCACTTTGACGAGGTACTTTGATTCAGAGACTGCCAGCCCATGCTCTACTGGCAGTAGGCAAAATCGAATTTTGCTGAGTCAAGGAGATGGACAACTTTCGTTTGCCTTTTCCAACAAGAATCACTATTTCTTCCCCCGCTCATCCCCATCCCATCCCAAATATGTTAACTATTCCCTTAGCAGCAGGAGCTATTCTGTGCTGGTCTTATTAAGCAAGCTGTATATCCATTTATCTGAGCCACCCTGTGCAGATGTCTCGTCTTTCTCTCTCCAGGTACCTTTAGAGAGGGTTGATGCTGTGGAGCTATTATGCTCTGCAGCACACCTCAGCATCCTGTTTCTTGGTTATCTACACATCAATACTCATGGAAGAGTACCTTGATTTCTTCTAGCTTCAAGTTCAGGTTTCTTCCCTACAGAAATCAAAGCATAGGCAAAGGAGAAGGTACATGACTGTGTGTTATCCCAGCAAGAATTTGGAAGGAGGTCGGGGGAACATACTATTGCACAGGCAATTGCAGACAGACTGCTTAAAAAAAACCCTCAAACCCACCAAAAATTCCAAACAACCAAAAAACCTAAACCCACTACTTTGTTGGGATATTTTGCATAGGATGATACTCAGGTCGGGAATCAACTCTCCCACAGGTTGGTCAGTGACTGTCCAGGTGGTAATGGGAGTCCATTTTAAGGGCCCTTAGTCAGACAGGGAGGGAATTCCCAAATGTTAGTTCTAGTAAATTTTTATAAACCAGCTGAGCTGTGGTCCTACATGACCGCTCCAGTGCATGCATGATTGATTTCCATTGATTACCTTAAACTACAAACAAAATACTCTGATTTTCTCTGTGCAAAAGACCGTTCCATGTGAGCATTTCCGCATCTGCAGAAAACAGTTTCTGCAGAGTATTAACAAGCAACTTTCCTGTGTACTATTTGGTCAATTCTACAGCAGGAACTGCCTGGGGAAGTCTCTGCAACAGCCAGATCCTCTACCCAGGATGTTAATCAGCACATTTAAGCATATAAATAATGCCTGTCAATTGGCCTGTGGACAGCAGCAGATGCCTGGGGGAATCTACAGGACTTTCTGAAATTCCCACCTGAAGTGCTCCCGTAACAATTAGTCACAGCTCCGCACGAAACCAGCCAGGAGTTTAATCAGTCATCTTGTCTCAAGTCAGTCCATTGCTTCGTCTGTGCAGAGAATAGCTGGCGAGCACCTGGACCACCCAGGGAAGTGATGACCATGCACACTGCGTATGCACATGAGCACAGTCTTGATAGCCAGCTAAACTGCAGTTGTAGCTTGAACTTCCACTACGTTACCATTATAACAAACTCCACGGACTTTTCCACAATATACAGATTTGGGGCACAGACTCGCTTCCAGTCCCTAAACGACCGTTGTTCTTTTTATTTAGAAATTTCAGTCCATTAAGCATAAAAGCCTACACTTAGATAGAATGAACCAGTATCTATTTGACCTTTGATTCAGCACCTTTGAACTACAACTATAATATCTAAGGTTTAGAGGTTTTGAAGTTGAAGCAGCAAAATGAGGTCTGTTCCTTGGAAGCAGACTAACTTGGTGAATTATTTGGGGAATACTAGAAGTAAGTGAAGCAAAATTTGTTTGCTCTGGAAGTTTTCGGAAATTGTTCTGCCCTTTTCCTCCACTTCTCAACATTTCCCCGTCTGCTGTTTTTGAGAGTGTGAGGATAGAGGAATTCTGTATAAACCTCAAGTGTGAAGGCAGCTGATGGCTACAGTTTACAGAAGGGTAAAGGAAGAATACTTCAAGATGTGTCCTTATTAGGTTGAACAGCCCTAGACACTCAGTAGCTCCTGCTGAAGCCGTCAGGCTTTTTGGAAATTCAGGTTACTTATATAGGTGCCAGTGCAGAAAATATCCCCCCCCCCCCCCCCCCCCCCCCACGCCCA
>NW_010972439.1:1160217-1249071 GCF_000737465.1 Haliaeetus leucocephalus | reverse complement strand
GCGGGTCAAAAAAAACCCCCCCCCCCCCCCCCCCCCCCCCAAAAAAGTCATTAGGTACTTCTCTGATGTTCTAACACACTAACTTTTTATTTGCCAGCTTTATTTCAGTTTGCTCTCTTTCAGCTGACTTCTCTTTCTCTTAATCTCTGTAAAACTTTTCTGACATAAGAAGGCATTTCTCGGCTTATTTCTACATCAAGCTACATCTTTTTTGCTGTATTGCATTTTGGAACATAATTCCAGATAAGTACTCATGATCAAAGTCAAATTGCCTTGTATACCAACTCCTGGTAGTTGGTACAGAGCCAATTTCAATTAATAATAAGTAAGATTAAACGGAAGATAGAATTTTGAAGGTTTCCAAGAGAAATCTTCCCATTTCATATGAAAATCTGTTTTAACATTTGGGACTCTTCTACTAGGTAATTTAGCTCATCCAAATACAATGAGTCAAATAACTACTTTTTTCTTTCCAAGATAAAGGTTAATTTCTTACAATGAGATGTGTTTATTGTACGCTTGGATGACAATATAATGGATCAACCTGTAGACCTGCAAAAAAACATTCACTTAATAGCACAAACGTATGTTTAAATTGATAATTGAAATTCTTTGCAGTGATACTGTGAACTTAAAATAGTGATGTGTTGTGCAACAGAGTAAATAATGAGTCACAAAATGCTGTATCCTCACAAGCAAGTGTTAGGAAAAAAAGTAGGGGATGCAACGTGAGCTGGAGTCTAGCGCTCTTAAAAAACCTCCAGCTTTTTTAAAGGGATGCATCACTGATTGAATATTTGTGAGGCAGGGGATGGGAAATGACAAGTTCAACCATTGACTCACTTGGTAACTTTGAACAGTGCGTGTTGAAGTAGCTGTACCACCTTCCCCCTCTGAAGTTAATATTTTCAGTTTGGACATGGAAGATTTTAATATTTACTGGGCCTGGGAATGTCTTCAAGCTGAGAAACTTAAGAGCTCTATTCTGGAAGACCAAATAAATTAGAAGAAGTAGAGACTTTCACCTAAGAAATGGAAGTCATATGCTTGAAAGCCTGGTGCAGTGTTAGGCAGAAGAAAAACAGGCATGCCACATCACTTGCACATGAGAAAGGAAATATTGCCACCCTCATGAACTTTCAAATGTAGAAGTGAGCTGGCTTAGACATCCACTAGTGAATAAAAAACGATTGTCTGTGCCTGGGCTCTTTGGTACCTGTGCCCAACAATCTTGCACTGGGTACCCAGAGCCCCTGCAATGCCTACAGGAAGAGCTAAACACATCTGAATGTGATCCAGGACATCTAGAAAGCCAAATGGGAGAGCCAAGAAAGAGAGGCATACGGAGAAGCAAGACGTGCCTTACAAATCCAGCAGCTCTGCAGGCTCCAGGTACTTTATGCAGGCTACTGTCTTCATCAAACACTGTAATCCTTAAAATGGATAAAACTGCATTGTTGTTAATTTAAGTAATTTACACATTTAAGGATTATTAAACAAATTATTGCTGAAAATGTTGGGAGTAATAGTAACAAGCTTTTTAGATATGTTAATATAGAATTATCTAGGCCTTGGATGTTTTCAAGCTAGTATTAATGCAATTCCCCTTTTCAGTTCTGTCCTTCAAACAGTAGCCCAAATGTGGAGACCCCATGTCTTTGTATAACCACAGAAAACATGGCACTTATTACAACAAACAGCCTCAGAAAATCACTATTTTTTTGCCCCAGTTTGAGCCTGGAACAATCATCAAATGTAACAGCTGCATGGTGTGCGGAATAAAGAACATACAGTATACATGGATACAAATCACTTCCCGGTAACTTTTTATGATGTGCCTCTAAAAAATGTTTGTGGCTGAATTTGTAATTGGTGTACTGAACAGATGGAGTTAGCTGAAATACTGACGTGCCCGTAAAATGACTCGTGCCACCTAGTGCTTGCACACTGGAATATAATTTGCTCACTAGAGCTTTGCCTCTGCGGAGAATGCCCCCATGAACAGAGGAGAGAGGTAACGAAAGGAATGTTTTATAGCCCTGGTCTCTATTAAGAGCCATGCTCAGGGAAGCAACTGCTTCATTGATCAACTTTAAATGACAAAGTTTTTGATAATCATAATGGCAAGCACTCAGAATCAAGCCAAATTTAAATGTTTCCCAGGAAGGCTCAAAAAGGTTTGACAGCTGTGAACAACAAGAATTAAAATATCCGTGCCTTTTGTTCGGTTTCTCAGCAACAACTATGAACACCTTCGATGCCTCTGGATAATATTTCAAAGAAGCAGCTAAGTACAGAGAGGCTCGGCTCTACTGTGCCAGATATTCGCAGCTGCGTTGTCGCTTAAATCAGTGACAGGAACATGACATACCCATCACCGTGTGTCAAGGTGAAAGCACGGACGTGACTCGGGTGGTCTGGTTTTCTTGACTACAGCAGTGAGGGACTCATTTGCTGTCGGTGCTCCACACTTCAGTCTTCCCATCTGTAAAATGGAGATAATAAATTATACTTTACACAACAGCCGTGGGACTTAACACATAGTTCACTAGCCCCTGAGTACATACCACGCTCTGCTGGAATATGGAGTAAAAACTACCAAAAATTAGCATTAACTCTCAGTAGCAGTTAGATTATCGACAGCAAAAATGACCAATTTCCTCATTCTCCATTATTTAAAACCTTCTGGTAAGCTAAGAATAGCTCTGAATCCATCCTGCAAGCTGCTTTTTGTGGCTGCCTCTTGTGCCCAGACACTTGTGCAAGCCTGTTGGTTACAACTGCTACGTTACTTAGAAACAGAACTGTCCTGAATGAGGGCTGGGCAGTGCAATGCTCTCTCACTCTAAACCCCACTAAGATTGATATTTTCTAAGTTGTTTAACTCCCTAATTTGCAACAGAAGAGAGGTTATAGGCCTCCTCTAAGGTAGTATTGCAGGCATTGACCACGGGCTTTGAGTCAGGCCTCAGTGTGCTTACATACAGAGTTCAGTCCTGTATTCTTTGGGGAAAGAATTTAGCCTAAAAGCATATAAAAGCATCCATGTTTAATATTATCATGAAAAATGGACAAATAGGTGTGATATTTGAAGTTTTTCCCTTAAGAGAGAACATGAATCATTTTATGAGAATTATGCTTAAAGGATCATCAGATGCATGACCAATTGTAGAAGCTTGTTCCATGACTTCTAACAGAAGACTCATTTTTTACCTTAACAAATGTGAATAACTGATGTTTCTTTTCATTAAAAAAAAAAATACAGAAAGAAATCTCAGCAGTTTCTGGACTATACCCTTTCCTTACAGCGAGTGGAGACCTGGGAAAAGGGCTGCAGTAAGTGAAACAGCTACATCTGCCACTCAGAGTTTTTGTCTTAGAAATTTTTATTTTTTTTTACACAAAAATCACTGCAGGTCAGCTTCTAATCACATTCAAAGCATGACAAATACTAGATAGACCATAAGAATTTGAAACTTCTGCCCATTAGCCTTGTTCTGTCTCATATTCCAGGTTGTCAAGAGGGTTGGAAACGTGGCAAAGAGAGCACAGTTCAGCTGAATAGCAATTTCTACACATGCACACACAAAATTGAGAGAAGGAGGGGAAGAGGAAGGGAGAGAAGAAGGAAGAGAGGGATGGAAGGAGGGAATATCAAACTGAGCCCTTTTTCTCAGGCTTCAAACAGATACATAAAATAATGGCTGTTTCCTAGCAGAAAGTGAGACCACTTAGAAAATTGTAAAGAAAAAATGTTTTTCTAAGAAAAATATCATAACAGATGGCAAATTGTGTGTGCTACAGTTTGTTCAAAAGTAATAAAAAAGTAAGTACGATGAAAGAGACAGCATAAAACAAGGAAAGAAACAACTTCTATTAGCAGAAAAGGATAATTAGGATACTTACGGTGCAGAAAAATATAAAATGAGTAGAAAGATCAAGTTTATTGAGAATAAATCCAATTAGAATGGAGTCCTTTGCAGCAATTATAAAGGAGCTAGCCTCTCAGCAATGAAACTACAATATACTGTAAGTATTTTATATACATTGGTATTAGGCAAAATTAATTGCTGAGCACTTCTTTTCCACATGAAATACAGGATACATAGGAAGAGATGCTTAAAATACATTACAGCAATTTAGATGGCAAAGATTTTTTTCCCAAGACACATTAAGCAATGCAGATTGAAGATCTGTTTAAAACTGCTGGCCATTATTGCTTCAATAAATAATAGATCAACACATTGCCAATGACTTAAGCATGCACAGAGATAATGCACACTTCATGGATCAGCTGATGCATGACTCTGCATGTGCTTGAATTTTGAGAGACATATTTACACGCCAAAGAATATACTCTCTGCAGCTGAAAAGAAGCAAATGCAAAAATTGTGTAAAAGCTTAGAAGGATTCAGAAAAAAGTTGGAACATAGAGTGATCATTAGAACACTTAGAAAAAAAGAACTTCAAAGGACCGTATCTCACTTTTCAACCTTTTTCCAAAAGTGATGAGAAACACTATCTCCCTGTGAGCAGGCTGCTCCACATTTTTGTACTGGGGATTTGTTACAACCTCCCCTTCTGCGGTTCGTGACAATGGTCACTGTCAGCACCAGTGCAACACCTTGGCTGCACTAATCTGGTACGGCGGCAACTGTGACCTTCGCATCCCTCTGCAGTGACCAAGGCCAGGAGGGTCAGGCAGCCCCAGCCCTGCTCTAATCTCGTGCAGATATCTCAGCTGGGCTTTTGAAGAAGAGTAGGCACTGTATAAAGATACAGCCAGGAATCTACATCACCTCTGGACTGACCCAAGAGATTGATTTAGAGAGAGCACAGCTTGCAGAATCTAGGCAGAATATTTGTAGGCACCTTTCCCACTGATCCTCTGCTGAAACTCCATTTTAAGGAGTGACTTAGCCTTTTACATTTGCTTGAGATACACTGTGATCTTCATGGGACAGTGAAAAAAAGGACTTTAGCTTTGGCCTATTCAGGCAGCACTTAGAATTTTGGGGGGGTTGTTTGTTTTTTTCCTATTATTATCACTCGAGGTATAATTTTCAAAGAATATGTAAAAGAGAAAGGGATAATGCAGAATAAATTAGGGATATTTATTGTATTTTCAGATGGTATCATGAAAGTATCTACACTTATAGAGGGCATAAAAAAGAAATATTAAGAGCTCCCTCTTAAGAAATATTTTTATTGCTAGTAATTTTTGCATGGATGGGACTGGAGTGGCATGAGCAGGTTTTAATCTGAATCTCTTTACACATTTTTTAACAGTGTGTCATAATACAAGCATTAAGAAAGTGAAAAGTTTTTCTTCTTGATTGAAACCTATGGGCCTTTGCTTCCCTCAAGCCTGTACTTAAAAACCTGACACATTAGTTATGACTAGAATCATAGAATAATAGAATCGTTTAGGTTGGAAAAGACCTTTAAGACCATTGAGTCTGACCATCAACCTAGCAGTACCAAGTCCACCACTAAACCATGTCCCTAAGCTACACCTCTACACATCTCTTAAATACCTCCAGGGATGGGTGACTCCATGGTGGCCCAAAACTGAACACAGGACTTGAGGTGCAGCCTCACCGGTTCCAAGTACAGAGGGACGATCACCTCCCTGCTCCTGCTGGCCACACTATTTCTGATACAGGCCAGGATGCCATTGGCCTTCTGGGCCACCTGGGCACACTGCTGGCTCATATTCAGCCGGCTGTCGACCAGCACCCCCAGGTCCTTTTCTGCCGGGCAGCTTTCCAGCCACTCTTCCCCAAGCCTGTAGCACTGCCTGGGGTTGTTGTGACCGAAGTGCAGGACCCGGCACTTGGCCTTGTTGAACCTCGTACAATTGGCCTCAGAAAACTGATCCAGCCTGTCCAGATCCCTCTGTAGACCCTTCCTACCCTCAGGCAGATCAGCACTCCCACCCAGCTCAGTGTCATCTCCAAACTTACCGAAGGTGCGCTCAATCCCCTCATCCAGATCATTGATAAAGATATTAAAGAGAATTGGCCCCAGTACTGAGCCCTGGGAAACACCACTTGTGACCAGCCACCAACTGGATTTAACCCCATTCACCACCACTCTTTGGGTCTGGCCATCCAGCCAGTTTTTTACCCAGCAAACAGTACACCCATCCAAGCCATGAGCAGCCAGTTTCTCCAGCAGAATTCTGTGGGAAATGGTGTCAAAGGCTTTACAAAGTCCAGGCAGACAACATCCACAGCCTTTCCCTCATCCACTAAGCGGGTAACCTGGTCATAGAAGGAGATCAGGATATTCAAGCAGGACCTGCCTTTCATAAATCCATGCTGGCTGGGCCTGATCTCCTGGTTGTCCTGTACGTGCCGTGTGACGGCACTCAAGAGGAGCTCCCCGGCACTGAGATCAGACTGACAGGCATGAAGTTCCCCAGATCCTCCTTCCAGCCCTTCTTGTAGATGGGCATCACATTTGCTGACATCCAGTCAACTGGGACCTCCCCATTTAGCCAGGACTGCTGATAAATGATGGAAAGTGGCTTGGTGAGCACTTCCACCAGCTCCCTCGGTACCCTTGGGTGAATCCCACCCGGCCCCATAGACTTGAGTGTGTCCAAGTGGTGTAGTAGGTCACAAACCATTTCCCCTTGGATTATGGGGGCTTCGTTCTGCTCCCTGTCCCTGTCTTCCAGCTCAGGGGGCTGGGTACCCGCAGAACAACTGGTCTTACTATTAAAGACTGAGGCAAGGAAGACATTTAAGTACATACCTCAGCCTTTTCCTCATCCTTTGTCACTATGTTTCCCCCTACAACCAGTAAAGGATGGAGATTCTCCTTAGCCCTCCTTTTGTTGCTTATGTATTTATAGAAACAGTTTTTATTGTCTTTTATGGCAGTGGCCAGATTAAATTCTAGTGGGGCTTTGGCCCTTCTAATTTTCTCCCTGCACAACCTCACGACATCCTTGTAGTCCTCCTGAGTTGCCTGCCCCTTCTTCCAAAGGTCATAAACTCTCTTTTTTTCTCAGTTCCAGCCAAAGCTCTTGTTCAGCCAGGCTGGTCTTCTTCCCTGACGGCTCATCTTTCAGGATGTGGGGACAGCCTGCTCCCAAACCTTTAAGACTTCCTTCTTGAAGTATGTCCAGTCTTCCTGGACTCCTTTGCCCTTCAGGACTGCCTCCCAAGGGACTCTGTCAACCAGTCTCCTAAACAGGCCAAAGTCTGCCCTCCAGAAGTACAAGCTGGCAGTTCTGCTAACTCCCTTCCTTACTTCTCCAAAAATCGATAAACTCTATCATTTCATGATCACATATGTTCAATTTAAATTATTTTGGGAAAAAAAAGAAAAAGAATAGAGCCACCTGCTGCCTATGACACACCAGAGTACAGGAAAAATAAGAGGTTTTAAAGAATAAAATGGTAATGTCACTGATGAAATGGTGGATAAGGGCACACAGAACAGAGGAAAAAGACAGCAGTCCCTGCAGTATCTGATTTAACCTGATCAGCTCCATCTATTGCTCACTGAACTACATCCTCTATATAGACGTGCTTGGCAAAAACAGGGGTTTTCAACAAAGTTGGTAAAAAAAGAAATAGATTAAGCCTAGACTAGTAAATGGTTACTTGGGAACCAGTTGGTGTACATGCAAGTTACTGCTTCTGTTAGGAAACAGATGCAGACAGGGTCATCCCTACAAGGTGACTGTCCACTCTTCTGTTCCACTCTTCGCTCTATCAAAACACCACCCTGGCTTGAGATGGTGTCTTATTAAATACTATTTGTTGGTAGAAAATGGTCTTGATTTTGATGAGCTGCTGTTGTGTATTATTGAGGAAGTCCTCTGATAATTCCCAGCTCTGACAATTGTCAGGATCAAGACAATAGCTGGAGTTTGAAAAGAGTTTTTTCACCAGAGGTGCATAACCTACACAGTCACAGCCCATTTCTTGACAGCTGATGAGAATCAAAGTTCTGATTTTCAGCACAATTACCTGTATCTTAGTTATAGGGTTATTTGGCATTCACAGGGGTAATGAGTTAAACAATTTCTCACAGATACCATTAAAACTCACATTACTATGCAGAAAGCATAATTTGATTGACACTGCCAAAACTTGTGTTTTACAGCAGTAGTTACTCGTTCTGTGCTGCACCTACATCAAACAACATCTTTAATGGCTCATAAATTACAAATGCTGAAAAAAACCCATGAAGTCAGAGCAGGAAAAGCAGTTAAAAAGAGCACTACATTGGCAAACAGCAGTAGATAACAGCATGTTAAATACATCTCCAGACAGAAGGCTTCAGGGATCAAACAAAGGCATGGCACTGGTATCCATTCATGTATTTTAAAGATTTGTTTGTTCTACATTGAATATTCAATTTCCTTAAATTCTTGCTGTTTCAAAGCAATATCAAAAATCTTCTAACATTTTTTAAAATAAGGGCAATAACTATCAACTTGCTTCAAGAGAGCAGGCAAAACAGCTAATGTGAAGAGGTTTTCAGGGCAAAACCCAGGAATTTACATCCATGAATCACATCGATTATTATAATCTTAGTAGGGTAATTGAACTGTAACTTTGGTTTGCTTTATATGTTGCTATCAGTGGAAAGTAGTATGTAAGGTGTACTGCTCAGCAAATAAACAAGCAAAAATTTCAGAAGGCTAATAAGAAAAGCAAGAGCTAGGGCTTTCTTGAGAGTTTGGGTTGAGGGTATTTTTGGAGATGGACTACAAATAGTTAGGCTCTTCTAAATGAATTCATAAAAAATGATGCACTATATCTTACTATCACGCAAGTTTGTTCTCATAGCCATGCTGTCATACTCAGCAGCACATACTTCTTTTATTTCTTCTTTTTTTTTTTAACCACTACAATGTTTCTTGAGGATTCAGCGCCCCAAAGTGTGGCAGAATAAATGTCAGGGTTCTTGGATGGCTGATCACAGACAGCAGAACAGTTTATATGATCTGCATCTAAACACAGGTTCACTTGCTCTGGAGTTTGATCAGTGCGAGCCGGGGCAATGACTCCTATTTATGGCACCCTGATGCCACACCAGGGATCATACCAGAGTTCCTTGGAGTTACCTCATAAGGGAAAGAAAAAAAAAGTTGGGTGTTTGGTTTTTTTTTTTACAGCAATGCTCCACATATCCTGTAGGAAGGGAAGGGAAATGGTATAGTCTATGCAGTGCATAGAAATAAAACATTTTCTTGCAGCATATTTTGTATTTGGGAGCAGGCTATCCCATTTTAATTATTTACTCTAAAATGTTATTAGAAACAAGGGAAAGCAACAACTTCTATACCTCCACACAAAGTACTGCAGCTGCAAGAGCACATAAAAAGCACTGCACAAGTAGCTGGCTTCTTTGTACTCATCTCTGTAACATTCAGAGAGATGTGGAGATATTAATGAAAGACAAGGTAATACACCTATGGAAAACCCAGTAATTTAAGTAGTCTGTTGCACTGGAAATATGACACACACTAATGACTATACTAAGATTTAAAAAATAGAGTTTCCAAAGAGAGATTTAGTTTGCTTAAATGAGCAACTCGGTAAAAACAAATAATTGTGTATCACGTTTTTCATGTCAATCTTAACAGGCACTTCTTAGTTTAAGGAATCACCTCCAGCTAAGTTTAATTTAACAAGCCAATTTTTCAGTGTCCAATTAGGACTCCTCCTCCCCTCTTACTTTCAGCAATCATTTCATTGATTGTATAAGACAGTTCTTGCCCTTGAAGCAATAGCTATTGGAATTCTTTTGAAGTAAAGATAGGCACATATAATACCACAAGAATAAGCTTCCTAATACTATGTCCTCTGACTCAAGCTTGCAAGTCTTGCAGAATTATTTAATTTATGCAAACCAGCCACACTGTCTGCAAAGCCAGTGACAGAAAAAAGTCAAGAGTTAATTTTGTTCAGTTACTTGGAGATTGCTAAACAAGATTTCTGTAGTTATTCTGATAAACCTGTCTGTGACAGTAGTCTTTACAATATGCCTGCAATACCCTTCTGGAAGGCATTTGTTCCAAGCAGGATGCATTCATTATTTCCTCTTAATCCATGGGGTTCAAAGCAGATTTTTTTGTGTGTCCTATGGATATTATGCTAGTACTTTCATATATAACACTTGCACTCTTATGGTATTCTTCAACTTCAAAATCTAAGAAACAACTGATTTGATGAAATAACACTAAAGCGAGCTGTTTTTCTAATACTGTTTGCCCTGTAATTTTGTAAATTCAGCATAGATGAATAACAAAATAATCAGCAGAAGAAAAAGTGAGGGTTATTTATCTTTAAAAAGCAAATAGCTAATATAGCTATTCCTTTTTTTTTTTTTTAGATCTGAAAATAATTTAATACAGGGCTTTTTTAGTATTAATATCACCCTTTGGTAATTTACAATAGTTTCAGCAAATGCAATATGCTCTCTCCCCATTCCTTTTCCGAGGAAAAAAGAAATCCCAAAAACACATTATTGCCAGTAGGCTGATCTGTTTCGTGTGCTCCTGACATTATTTACTATAAATTATTTCATTTGATCAGGGAATTTATCTAAAAATTAAAACTACATGCAAATTATAAAAATGTAATTGTACATAGAGCTAACAGCAGTAGGTTCAGCCTACAGTTAGCTAGCAACAAGGTATCAAATGCACTGCAATATTATTACTATTACTAGGGGCATGGCTTTAAAAACCATTAAGGTGTATCTAGATTTAATGAAGTGAGAAGAAGTGTTTCTGGTATTGCTCTAGCTCCCATAAAGGAACAAAAGAGAGACCTTCCTTAGCTGCCAAGGTAATAGCCAACTACATAATAAACATGCACTTACCGAACAACACACTCCATTTAGAAGAATACTAAGTCCTGGACACAGTCAAAAATGGATCTATAAAACCAAGGTAATGTGGTTTCTCACCTAAACTTTACAAGAAATTTTTAGATTAAAGGGCATTCAGTTTACAGATTTACCATGAGGAAGAACTAAGATGACACAGCTATACCAGTTAATCTTAGCAAATGTCAGAATATTACAGTGAATACAGACAGATGGCCAGATTCATAGATGAAGAAACATATTACAAATACATATATATATGTTTCTTATGTAAACACCAGGTATGTACAATAAATCTGGAAAATGAAGTTTGGTTAACTGCTGACTCTCTGTACATGCACATGTGTGGGGGTGTATTTTTACATATACTTACAAAAAAATGCAGATTCTTTTGTCAAGTTAATACGGCTTTACAATACTAGCTAAACTAAATCTTACCTTGTAAAATAAGCATACAGCAATTATGAACAAACACATCATCACCCCCATTGATTCTAGGAATGTCTTAAGCATGTGAGTCCTATGAAACACAGTACAGGTGTCCTACAAGACAGTTCAAACAGATCCCCATGAACATGAAATCTCAGTCTGTGTGCAAAGATGTACTCATATCACCGACTCTCGCTAAATCTTAGTCATGTATCCACATTGTATTTGTGCTTTGCACTCTCCCTCACACCTTAAGAACTGGTGCATTAGACATATGAAAATATGGTTTGAGGAAAATTCATGAGGTATCCTTTGGTTAGAAAGGAAATCATACTCCTATCTGATCTTTAGATTACACTCCAGAAATACCCCTGGGGCCAACAGGACATAGTGTAAGGAAATCCACTGCTAACCAGTCAGCCTATATTCCTGATGAGCTTCTCCAGACCTTAACCTCATTTTTGATGAATGATAACCACCCTATTTATTTTGGATGTTGCAACTTGAGTTTCTGTTCAGCACATCATCCCTCCTGACCTGGTGTAGAGATACTCACGGTCCATATGTGCAGTCCACAGACCACGGAATATGGAAAATTCATCTGCCACAGAGCATGCTCATGACAGCTTGCTTTCCCAGCCCAGTATGCAAGTGGCACTGGCCACAAACAGTACATTGGGATGTTGAGATAGGACATAGGTAAAAGCTTCTTTACTAGCTGCATGGTATAGCACTGAACCAGGTGCAGAGTTAAAGCATGTTCATCTTGGAGATTTTCAAGACTTGGAAGGATGAAACAACAGCTGGTCTGATCTACTGTTAGAAAGCTGACACAGAGTTTGGACCAGATGACCTCCAGAGCACCCTTCCACCTTCTGTGGTTCTCTGAAAACTGTGTGATGACAATATTCTTGATGTATTCAGACAGACTAAAAACACAGGAATAAACTTGGCAGGCTATACACTTCTTCCAGTGGACTTTTTTCTTCTGCTGATTGAAAGGGACATTATTAATGAATTTACAGCTCCTGCAATGCTGTCATTTGCAATGAATTCACAGTACAGGAAGAACAATGACAAGACTGTCATTCTGCACTCCTAAAAGAAGCTCTAACCTGAAACGTGGGAAAAAAGAGAAGGTGGCCCATGTTCATCACAGACTTTCTACCTAATTTATACATACCTTAGGTAATGCCTCTGGACCTTCCATGGTGATTGGTTTCTTCCATTGCCAGGTATCCTACATCTAATCCCACTCTCTGGTGAATGACGATGCAACTGATTTAACGTGGATAGCACACTTTCAAACTTTAGTAGAGCCACTTATAGCAACATCCTTAACCTGTGTCCTGTGGTCCATTTGAACTCAGCCAACCTCTATACTAGTCACAATGGCAACTGGTTGGAGCACTCTCTTGTACCAGCATTAAATTGGCACAGAAATGTATGTGGAAGGGCTGATCTCATAAAAATCACTTAATCATACTGCAATACATACAGCAAATGCTCAAACTACAATCACAAGCTGGAGATGGAAGAGGAGAATGATTATTTGCCCAGCCAAAATGCCGAAATAATTTTTTAAAATCATACCTTATGGAAACTATTGAGCAAGTTGCAGAAGAGAAAATTTTTTTGATAAAGATTATAACTGGCAGACTGTGAATGGCTGTAACAGCAATGGCCATGTAGGCCAGCTCTGGTACCAGAATTTAGTCTCCTGAGAGGATAGTTACCTTCCCAGAGGAAGTCTATAAAGATGTTAATGATAAGTAAATTGATTTTATTTACTTTTGTATGGTAACTTAATGCTAGGCATTACAATAGTGCTAAAAGATTAAATCAACACAAGAAACTAGGTATAGTGTATCTTTTCAATTGCTCCTGGATTTTACAATTCTAGATCTTCAATTAGGTGTGTTTTGATAACTTCAACATTCATAAACATAGCTTTACATCTCTCTTCTGTCACAAGAATATGTAGAAAAACGACTAGATTTCCATTTACATCATTACTTGCTGGCAAGTAATCAATCAAGATTGTAACCCTAAGCTGCAAATAGCCATCTAGGGAATTCATTAGACCTCATTAGACCATTAGAAAAGGGTGTCTTTTTCCTCCTTGAACTTTTTTTAGTACTATTTGTGACTCATAGTATTTTCTCTTTACTGTGCAATAGGTTTAACTTTCTTTTCAAAATCCACGCTGTTCCTCATTATTGGCATTGATGTATTTACTTCTGACACTATATTGTCTGTCAAAGACGTAGCATTAATATGTTACATTTTAAGATGACACTACAACTCAGGTGAAGAAGATTAAAGAGCTTGGCTTTTGAAATTTTCTATTGCTTGTCAGTGTTTGTGAAACAGCAATTTGCCCTAGTATCATCAGCAATCACATCTATTACTTAACTTCTTTTTTTTTTTTTTAAGCTAACAAATTATCTGAAGTTTACACATGAAGTAATGCTGCAGAAACTACATTAATTTTCAGTCCAAAACATTTCAACTAGAAACAAGGTCATTTGCCTTTCTTTGTTGTCCCATCTAACCCCCTTGGGGTTTCTTAGGTAAGGGGACTTTGAAAGAGAACATTTGTCCTAGCCAGCTGGAGCCAAGAAAGTGCCTTAAACCTATTCACATTAAATGACATAATGCTCCATTCTATGTGATCTCTCCAGCAGATAATACAGATAACACTGTTTTCCACTATGCCACAGTCTGTGCATTCTTCTATGCACATAGGCTTCCTGCTACTTCAAACAGTATCAGGAGACAGGTAAAACAGATTGCAAGAGACATTTGCTGCAAAACTCAACGTAGCTGAGCAAACCTCCAGTACTTCTCTAAGTTTCCTACAAAATGTAAGAGGAAGGACTTAAATCTTGAGTAGATAAGCCTTGAACAGGCATTTTTGGTTTAATTCTACAAGAGTTTAACTTAAGCTAAATTATTTTTAAAATCTCAAGGTTGAAAAAATAAGATTTTTCCTTAATAAGATATTTGTCAAGTGTGGAAAGGAAAGATATATTGCACAACACATGCATCAGATCACTCATCCCAATTAAACCAAGATCCAGGAGGTTGAAAGAACTGGCACTGGAATACTGTATTGATAAAGAAGAACATTCAAGAGAAAAATAGCTATAAGTACACATCTCTGTGAACTGAAATCTTAAAAAAAAAAAAAAAAGTCATTTGGGTCATAGAAACGTTAAGAACATACCGTGGTTGCACTTTGACACCTACCTGTGTCTCACTTCTCCTGTATTTCGATATAGGAAGCCAAGTCTTTCACCTGGGTTACATTCCTCAGCACCATTCTTTAATAACAGAACTAATCACAATAATAGTTCTTTTTAAATTAAGGGGACACCTTACATAGAAAAACACTCATGCAAAGAATAGACACTGTAGAAACTGAACCAAATATAACAGATATCTATTTTATTGTATTTTCCATATAATGCAAGATAGTGTGTCTAAGAAGGCACTAATATGCATGTTGTTGTTATTGCTGGAATTCTAGGTCCCTGTGTCTGCAGGCAGAAGGAAATTAGACTTTGGAGAGTGACTGAGAGCAACTAATCTAGGCATGGCATTAAAACATGCTGCTTCCCTAGGCATCTCCTCAAATGATCTGATGGATCACTTATTACAATTAAAATTTTGACCTGGGGTAGCACTTCAGCACCTTAATCCAAACCTTATCGTGCTAGGAGTGCCACTAGACCAGAGGCCTGCCCCTATTTGCTTACAATCCAAGTATAAAAAACCACAGATACAGATAGTTGAGGGACTGTCATATCACTAAGACAATATTAGCCAGCATAGCAGCAAACAGAATAACATTTATATAATAATTATTATTCAGTGTTAGCTTAACATTTGGACTGGCGCTAAGGGCTTCCTGCCATTTCTTTTCCTTCAAATGGAGGTCTGTGCTATTACCACAATTCAGCAGCTTTTATGAAGTTCATTTTGCCCTTAAACCCAAACTGAACATTAGCATTTTGTAACATTATCCACTTATATGTTCCAGTATGAAGCGAAGCCAAAGTAGGTTCAAGGGATGAAGGAATCTAGCTCATAAAATGTTAATTATTGCTCCTATAAAAATGTTAATTAACTCAAGTCTAAAATGCCAACAGAAATATGAGTGTCATCTTTGTTGTGAACTTGGAGGTACTGGTGGTCTAATATGTCCTACACAAGAAAAGGCATATTTACCAAACAGAAAGCAAAACAGGATTTTACAAGCTATAAAATTTAACAATACCTTTTCTGACTTAGGACCATGTATATGGAAAAAAAGCAAATTTCAGAATACTGAGAAAGCAGCCTTCATCTCTGTTCTCCTGAAGGAGCCGCTGAACAGTCGCTGCAGTAACTGCACACCCCACAGAAACATTCTTCAAACCTGAAGCTCACCACTTCAGAGTAGATCTCTCAGCAGCCATTGAACAACCAACCAGGTGTACCGGCTCCCATTTGTTAGTCTAGTATTGCTCAGTTAGCCACCTTTTCCTTGGGTTTCACTTTTCCTCTTGATATTTGCCATGATGAGAATGGTGGCATGACCCATGGGATGCCAAGGCACTCCCGTGATTAATCACTCCAACTCCTTTAGCCCATGAATGGCATGAGAGTTTGTGATGGATACACTTGACCCCAGCCGCATTTTGGTTCGGGCTGACTAAGGAGCCCTGTAGTGAACCTGCGAGCTGGAAAGCTCCTGGCTCATGTACAAAGGGATGAAGGTGCCTTGGAAAAATATTTCAAAAGGTGGTTTGAAGCCCATAAATGCAATATAACCAAAGTACAGAACAAGATACCAGAGCTAAAATAAAGATATCCATCTTGTTTATACTGTTGACTAGCAGCCAACTACATCACTCTATAAATATTGCCATCAGGATGAGCCCAATTCGAGCTCTCCCTGAACTGCAGCTGGATGGTGTGCCAGGTGACTCTCCCCTCGAGCAGGGATGCCTCTCAAGGTTTGAGACCCCTTACCTGAGACTAAGAGATCCTTCCTTCCCAAGGTGGAGAGATCCCTTACTTGAGACAGATCCTTGGCAAGTGACAGACAGCATGCTAAATTAATACTCATGAAACACTACTAATCCATGGAGCTACTCGCTATTAATTGTTGTAAACTTTGTATACATAATTCCATTAGACATAAGCTGTTGTCCAAGTCTGAAACTAAGATTGGACCTAGCTGCACCTGGGCTCCATAAGGAGTTTAGAAAGCAAGGGGGTCCACTCTGAACATTGTGACTCAACAGGATGGTCTTCCTTACCCTTTGCATCTCCAGTCTCTGTGTGAATCATTCTAACTCAATTCTAACTCAATTTCCCTTTCTATGTTTCTTCCACGCAGTAATTAATAAGGTGAATCTTGCCATCAAACTTAGTGAACCTTGGTAAACTACTATTAAACTTTGTTAAATTCCATCAAATTTATTGAACTCTGTCAAATTATTATCTTACCTCAGTAAAACATATTGCTGCTTCTCTCTTTTGAGTCCCCTTCTACAGTATGTAAAAGTTTTGACTGGGCAGGGCCAGCTTGATTGGCAGATCCCCTGGTGTTCACTAACCAGGTGGCTTTTGCCAAATGTGTATGCCAATGTTTGAATGTCCCAGCACCCACTGCTCTCGGTGTAGGCTTTAACAGTCCATTATATTGTTCGATTCTTCTGGAGGCTGGTGCATGACAGGGGATGTGACATACCCACTCAATGGCACACTCTTTGGCCCAGGTATCTAGGAGGTTGTTTTGGAAATGAGTCCCGTTGTCTGACTTGATTCCTTCTGGGGTGCCATGTCGCTGTAAGACTTGCTTTTCATGGCTCTGGATAGTGTTCTGGGCAGTGGCAGGAGGGAAAGCACAAGAAAAGAAAGACTAACAGCTAGTCTTTAACTGCATGAATGGAGAGGAAGAAAACAGAATATAGTGAGGAAGAAAGGGGCGACCACAAAGGACAGCCAGACAGAATACCAGTTTGAGGCTTTGGATGAAAGGATTAATTTCAAAGGTCTCTTTCCCTTATGCGAAAATATCCAACTTAATATTGGCAATTTCTTCCCATGTAAATGATCTGTTTTGAGAGAATAATCATTGTTAGTTAAGCATTACAAAATATAATTGTTGAAACATAAAACTTTCAGCCCATTATAGTTATGTGTGTTTTGCCATGATTTTAAATGGGAAACTGAAACACTAATATGCTGACTGGCTGTGAATTATAATGCCAATTAGACAAAGCAGACAGCTAAACTCCAGTTCTATAAATGTGACTACAGGAGAAAATGAATTCTCTGCTAGTGATGGCTGGTATTAAAGACAAAATTCAGAGAAATACCAGGCTGACCCAACCACCACTTACTGGTACTCTTTATTGTACAAAGGGAAGATACTTACAGGTTCTTCAAACCATGAATTAAAGTTAAGGGGATGAGCAAATCTGGGACAAATTAGCCAACTAAATCATTAAAATGAATCATCAACTTGACTCCCATCTGTTTGCATTACATAGATTGAAATAAAAAACCCAACTCTGCCATCCATTTTTCTCTGGTTCCAAATAAGTCCAGAGAGCCCTATACTGAGTCAGACAAAACCAAATGCATAGTTTTTACAGTTAATGGTGTGCATTTAGTACTTTGTGGGCCTTATGAAATGCATTCACAGCAGTACTCATTCAAGTGTTTTAAATACTGTTATATCTGCTGTAGCAATAGTCACATAGTAGCATTTTGAACTTAACCTACTGATATAGCCTCAGGAAAAGCCCTGATTTTCTGGGCTTTGCAGCTTACATCAAAAGTCCTTGAAGGTTTACACAACATTTTTCCATTACTCTTTTTAAAAAGTGAAAAAAAAAATGTGCAAATGTGTCAATACCCCAGAGTATGAAGGGTAGAGAAAAGCTAAGTCATTACAGTAGAGTAAAACAAATGTCATTTTGAGGCAGGACGAATTAACGTGAAAGTTTTGCCACACTCAGGATCTGAGTTACATATGTCTGCAAAGATCTCATCTGATCTTAATTAGGTCAGGAATACCTAACTAGTGCTATACATGACACCCTGTAATCCTGTCCCAGTTTGATCCCACACACTATATCCAGAATCCTCCTGAAAATTAGGATTCATGGTCTTTAATGTGTAAACAACTCTGAGGACTTGCAATGCTTACAAAAACTCTCTGAGCTTCTAAAAGTGTAGCCAACTGGTTGTCTTCCTTTGATCCTCTCAATACAGTTGAAGCAGCTTGTCACTGCCAACATCCTATTTCTGAGATTTTATCTCTTTTTCTTCAGCTAACCATTCCTGGAAGTGGCCAAACCTTTGTAGGCTCAGCTTTTTGTGTAAACTTCCAGTCATACCTGAAGAAGTACGTGTTAGCAAACAGGAGACATTACTCATGTATAGAATTTGCAAATAGCTTTTCTAAAAAGAAAAGGGGGAAAAAATGCACATTAATCTCCTTTGTTACTAAGACTGATCCTAGGATAGAGCCTCTAACATCTGGAAGTCTGGATAGCAAACAGCTTACAATTCTGACAGCCTTTATTTTTACTCCTTTCTAAATCTTTCACCTTCCAACAAAAGTGAGGAATGTTCCTCTGCTGTTAGGCCAGTCACTATGTTTGCAGCAGGATGAGTATTGTAACTTAATGTACCTTAGGCAGCAGAAATTTGTCTACAAAATCACATTTTCTGTTCCAATCTAGCCAAAAAGAGCTACAGAAATCAATACCTTCTCCCTTTTTTGGGGGTGGGTGGGGTTTTTTTTGAGTAAAAAACAGTTTCATTGCTACCAATGCAGAGTCCTGTATCTAGCTCTGCAGCTGTCTAGAGAAGTTTCTCTAACCACCAGGACCGGTAGACGAGCTTCTTGGTGACCTTATCAGAAGTTTTTCTGTAAAGGAGAACTTGAGGAGAACCACAGGGAGCAGAGCAGCCTGCTGAAAGCCCAGGGTCCGAGACCAGGCAAGGAACGTGCCGAAAAGCACTGCTCTTTCTCTGCCCTCCCTACGTGCTTCAAACTAGAGTGGGGAATTGGACAGGCTTAAAAATGACCCAGAACAAAGTCTGGTCTTGTAGTTCTGTGTGCTCCAGATCAGTTATCCGGCACAGCGCAGCTGAAATACTGAAGCATAGGAGAAAGAACTGGTAATGTTACAAGGTGTTGCAATATCTTAAGCCCTCATGTCTAACAGGCTGCTGCAGCGAGAAGTGATCTGAGAAATCGATGATCAAAGCAGTCAGGAGGCATAAAAGGGTCTCAAAAAGGCAGATCAGAGCATTGACATACATTTACGTGGCGTCCAAGGGTAAGTCACACAGCGGTCACAAAGAGGGACTACACACTTGGTCAGGAAAATAGGCTTGTCAGAAAAACAGAAGAAAGCCAAACTGCCTTCTCCTTTCAGTTTTTGATTAAAAAATCTCATTCAAACTCCTCACTAAATTACTGTATTACAATAATAAAAAGTCACTTTTTACGTAACTTTAGTCATTCTTAACAAACAACTCCTGTGGAGCAGAAAAACCTACACAGACAAGAAATCCAGAAACATTTTTCTCACCCTGAACTGTTTTAATCAAACATTAATATTCTCAACTTAAAAATGTTTCCTCTATGCATGTAATCTTTGATTTTTTTCTGCAAAATTTATTACTTTTTGAAATACTCTTTAGTTTTACAATTCTATTTCACCAGCTGTATTTCTGAGATATCCCTATTTTTCAATTTGTTTCCCTTTTATTTTACTTATTTAATTTTAGCATTTGCAGTAGAGTATAAATGCAATGTAAGCACAGGTCACAACAATTTCCATGAAGAAGAATTAAAGTTATATAGAAACACATTTATATATCACATTAAACAAAGACTTCATCACTTATTCAGCAGTGCTTTGTCCTAACCAACACTAAAAATGGTAATGTTATCCATGTGATCGGTGGAACAGACCCATAAAAGCAGATATATTAGATATTCACCAAAAGACATTAAAACAATTGTGCACTGAAAGCTATGGAGATATAAACATCAAATATTAAAATACTCACTGGTAATTGACCAAACTTGCTTGGTAGCACAATAAAAACAATTATAGATTCATTTTTGCGTTGCAAGGAAAGGGGGCAATACCCTTATATATGATTTTGTTTATCATTCAATCATATTCCATTGATATCATCAGTAACAGGAAGACAGCTGTAGAATACACAAATATATATTTGATATTCAAAATGTGTCAGCAAAGTTCTGAATAGGCATAATTTTTAAGTGAAGCTTTACTATTTCAGAAAGGAACAGAACTCAATGTTTTTGGCCCTTGTATTCGACAATCCAGTTTCTAAGCAGTGAATCTAGACCTGGGATTCTATAGATGTCTGGTAATACCTCAGCCATAACATCCTCAAGCACAAACACCCAGCTAGAAGCATCTCATTGCTGAAATTACAACAACTACCAGAAAACAGGTCAAGAAGAAGAGGAAAAGTGGAGCAGGAAACAAGTTCCTATAGCCAGCCTATTCATTAGGAATAAGCTTAAGGCAAGCAAGGAGAATCTAGCTACCCTGTGAGCTTGCGTTGTCCTTGGCAGATACTTGCCACCTCACTCCTGAGCTCCTGTGCAGAGATCAAAATACCTTCTTGCCGGAGGAAACAGGTGCGGTTGAACTGGTGGATCTTTCCAAGGCCCACTCCCCACAAGCAGCAGAGATGCAAAACCCACCAGAGCCCTCCCTGCCTTTCTGCTCCAGAGGATGCTTGTCCTGAACACCATGAACATGAGCCCCTCCATACCGGTCATCCCCGAGGCTTGTTCACTCCCTGGTGCTTTCACAAAGATAGTTTTTACTTTTTTTCTGTGAAAGAGAGAGTGCGTGATTTAACACCTGCTTTTAGGAGTTTAATCTGTTAGATCAATGTCCTAGGTTCAAACTCCAGTGAAGGATGTTATAACAAAGGAAGGGGGATTGATGGAAGCATACAAGTTTGTAAGGGTTTTGCTTAATTGGGACCATATAGTTTTGCAATTTGTAGAAATAAGCCCCAGCTGATTTACAGTCCACTCTATTTTCTTGCATATTTTTTTTTCGACATACATTCATTATACCAAAAAAACATCTGGACGAACAAGAAAGTGTGTACGTATTACCTACTGTGCTGGTTTGGCTGGGATAGAGTTAATTTTCTTCATAGTAGCTAGTATGGGGCTATGGTTTGGATTTGTGCTGGAAACAGGGTTGATAGCACAGGGATGTTTTGGTTACTGCTGAGCAGTGCTTACACCCAGCCAAGGGCTGTTCTGCTTCTCCCCCCACCCCACCAGCGAGCAGGCTGGGGGGGCACAAGGAGTCAGAGGGGACACAGCCGGGACAGCTGACCCCGACTGGCCCCAGGGATATCCCAGACCATGGGACGTCATGCTCAGCAGATAAAAGCTGGGGGAAGAAGGAGGAAGGGAGGGATGTTAGAGTGATGGTGTTTGTCTTCTCAAGTAAATGTTAGGTGTGATGGAGCCCTGCTGTCCTGGAGATGGCTGAACACCTGCCTGCCCGTGGGAAGTGGGGAATGGATTCCTTAGTTTGCTTTGCTTGTGTGCAAAGCTTCTGTTTTACCTATTAAACTGCCTTTATCTCAGCCCAGGAGTTTTCTCACTTTTATCCTTCCGATCCTCTTCCCCATCCCACTGTGAGGGAGGTGAGGGAGCTCACTCCAGTTGCCAGCTGGAGTTAAACCACGACACCTACCTGTCTTCCTGTAATTCAAACTTTGCCATTATTAATAATCTGTTTATTTTTCAGATATTTGCACAAGTTATCAGTAAAGGAATATTTTTCTTGCATGTCAAATCAGATATTATCCTGACAGCAAATGGTCTACTTACTTTTTGCTTAAGCAATCTTCTGAAAGTTTGATATTGCTACTAATGCAAGGAACCAGATCTCACTTAACTATCCTCTGCAGATGTAATTAAGTACTTCCAAATGTTTTGCTTAACTGCATTCCTTAATGTTCTGAGTGATGTTTTGCTCTTTTCCTTCAGTTACGAATTGCGTTTATAGCTTCCAGTAATCCCATTTATCATTGCAATTTGCTTAGCTTGAAATGTGCTACATTAATTAGTTCTTTTTAAGTCTTTTAGAAGAAATGTCTGGAGATCATTAATTCTATATGGGCAATTTATTATTGCTTAAGAGAATTACATATTGCGGTCTGTTGCTCTTTTTTATAAACTTCTTTCAGTATTTCCCTGTGTAAAAATTATCTTACATGATCACCTTTCATAAACCCTCCCCAGTGAGTATCGTTGTAATTTTTTATGGTTATAAAAGGCTCCCAAGCATTCAACAGCCAATTCCAAACAAACAGCATGAGGATTTTTTTTTTTTTTTTTTTGGTAAACTGTTATTCCAAAATGAGTTTGCAAAACTGCATATATTATCAGAATCAGCAATTTCCATGATTTATTAGTATGCAACATGGTAATGATGAAGGTGCACTATGCAAAGAAACACAGGGACACCAATAGCGGAATTATTCTTTGTACAGTTATTAATCTGGAGAAGAAAAGAATGGGGTTTATCTTTCTTGAAATAAAACAAGAATACAAATCTCACACTCCATTCTCCTTTGGTTTCAGCATTTTGTCCTGGTTTAAGAGTTTACTGCTGCAAAGGCTTGTTCAGATGCTTAATTTCAAACACATCAGTTGCCACACTGAGCTCAGTGCCTTTAAGCACAGGAGTAAGTCTTTGTAAGATCACAGTGTTATTCACGACATGTTGACTCCAGTCCAGGGGAATTTCTGAAGCCATCTGTTCCCCTCCTGAAAAGAAGATGAGGAGGACTGAGTATCCTAAAAGCCCTAGAAAAAAACCCTCCTGAATCTATTGACATTCATACTGCTATAATTCAAAAGGAGATCTAGTTAATGGTGAAATGATGCGAATATTAAAGTTGAAAATAAAGGTCATAAGTAGATATGACTAGTGTTACCTGTCTAAGGGAGATGAAAAAAGGCATGGCTTTCAATTTACATAGTAAATTGGAGGTGGGCGGAGTTTCAATTGTTTGGGAAATTGGCACAGCATGAACTCCTACTTCTCATAATAGAAACGGCACTTACCTATTCCCTTCTAACATGCACCTTTAGATGCCCCCAACCATGCTCGGCTACAGTGAATTGACTAGTTTCTGTTCTATTATTCTGTTCCAAAATGAAACATATTTTTCTGTTTTTTTTTTTAATATGGAAAGAAATTAATATGGCTATAAGTGTCAGGAGACATAGCTTTGTTCTTTTACTTATTTTTGTTATTGTAATAACAAAAACTTTGTTGTTTGCCTCTAAGTAAGGGAAAGCTGTAAAGGAGAAGCTGTTTAAAAAGAAAATTTCATGAACTCTATTATCATTCCTTTTGGATACTTTTTCTGAAACACAATGACATTATAATATATAAATTACTTCTAGTTCAACAGTAGTAACAGGGATTTTTAGATAAGCCACCAGGCAAAAAAAAGTTTCTTTGGGAGAAACATTATGATTTGGTTTATTTACTTTAGATTTCACAGCCTAGAAGTAGGGTGACAAAACAAAAAAAACTTTATTCTTGAAGGGCATTTTGCAAATGGAATTCAAACTGAGAAAAAGAAAACCAAACATTTAAAAAAATGAAATTTAGTAGAAATTGCAGGTAATCATTTCTGGTAAAGCAGTCTTATTTCCTGTGGAAAGAGGAATAATATATTATGAAAACAAATATCTGTTGATGAAAAACATTCATGTTAAAAGTATCTTTCAAGTTTAGAAGTTACTTAGAAGCATTTTAAGTCCAAATGGTACTGAAAATTTCTGAGTACATGTAGATTATTTTTATAATACAACATTTGAAGCATAGTCAATACTGCAAAGAGGGACAGAGGCAGTTAACTCTAGACAGAAGTAAGCTGCATACAGCAGCAGATCAGCTGAAGTACCACATAATTTCATGTAAGTTAATTTACTTGTTTCTCAGGATTTTTTTTAACAAACAAGCGTGCCACTCTTTCCAAGTTTGGGGAAAGTGGAGTGGGGTTATGAACTATAGAAAGTTTAATAGTTAAGAAAAGAGAAAAAACCCCAAACTTTCAAAGCTGAGTAAGAGAAGCCATACTGCATTGACAAAGATTCATCTAGCTATATCCATCTCTGATATTGGCCTACAGCAAATGACTAGTGAATAATATAAAACTGGAACAAACATACTGAATATTTCCCCTAGAATACTCTTTAGCAACGTAAAGCTCAAGAGCTGCCTGGAAAAGCAGTGGTTTTGTAAGGATGCAAACTCACTTCAAAATCTTCTCTTGAAATGCGTACTACAGCTTCAACAACCTTCATTATAGTAACCACGGTAAAATAGATCTGCATGAAGTTAGTAACATGGTCCTATCACTATATAATAGTGAACTGTTAAACAAGGCTTAGAAGGTTTGCATCTTTATTCCCACGTAATGATTGCCGTTTGCCAAGTGGTAAGATTTTTAGATGTGATATAGTGTGCTCCTTTTTGAGCGAAAGCAAAAATGTGGTGAAAGGGTGCTGTTGCAGCTTCTGCTGCTGCTTAAGTCTTATTCTGCATTTCACACAAAGGAGGGAAGAGGTTGAACAGAACAGTCAAATAGGAAATCCTGTTCTTGATCTTTATCTTGATCCTGACACTTTCTCTCATTGTAATGTCTGGAAGGAATACAGGTATAGCCAGTGGGGATATATATAATTGAAGACAGTGAGAAGAACTGTTTCTTTGACCCAGACTAGTCAAAGATGCCATCTTGGACTGGGGTAACAGGGGCCCCACCACCTTCCTCCACTCTTCCCGCAGCCTAAGATCAGCTAAGACAGGCAAACAACACTCTGGAAGCCTCTCTACCAGCTGTACCCTGGTCCTTACCACCTACTCGCATCTCCCACTTAAACTGGGCAAGAGAGGTCAGCACTGAAGACTAGCTATGCTGAGGATTCATAAATAGTGCAGTGCAGGATTATAACTTTAACCATCTGAATGAGACTGAATATAAATCTCAGATAAAGCCCTTATCCAGGTTAAATATTTTCCAGTTAAGTTCATCTCTAGCACATGATATCCAGTCTGTTATGTTCCAATCCCGTTGTTCTCTTGCTTACCAAACACAGTCACCACACAACAAAATAGCCCTGTGGAGTTTGTTCATCTTCCCAAACTAATTAATCAGGAAAATCAGTAAGTGCTGCCGTGGTTTAACCCCAGCCAGCAACTAAGCACCACACAGCTGCTCACTCACTTTCCCCCCACCGAGTGGGATGGGGGAGAGAATTGGGAAAAGAAGTAAAACTCGTGGGTTGAGATAAGAATGGTTTAATAGAACAGAAAAGAAGAAACTAATAATGATAACACTAATAAAATGACAATAGTAATAATAGGAGGATTGGAACATACAAGTGATGCACAATGCAACTGTGCCAACAGATGCCCAGTTAGTCCCCGAGTGGCGATCCCCCCACCCCCACTCCCCCCAGTTTCTATACTGGGCATGACGTCACATGGTATGGAATACCCCTTTGGCCAGTTGGGGTCAGCTGCCCTGGCTGTGTCCCCTCCCAACTCCTTGTGCCCCTCCAGCCTTCTTGCTGGCTGGGCATCAGAAGCTGAAAAATCCTTGACTTGGTACAAACACTACTTAGCAACAACTGAAAACATCAGTGTGTTACCAACATTCTTCTCACACTGAACCCAAAACATAACACTATACCAGCTAGTAGAAAGAAAATTAACTCTATCCCAGCTGAAACCAGGACAGTGCTTACCATCTTTAAGAATCTCGGCCTCTTTCTTCACTGGGATAGGCAATGGGACTATATCATACCTTTTGTGGATCAGAGGGAGACATTCCAAGTCGAGCTTAGTTTTGCAATATGGGAAGTATTGTCACATTATGACACAACTTAAAGACACAATATAGTGATCATACAATTTGGGATATGATGTATTTCCTGGCTTTCACTTTAGCTGGTTTGAAAGAAAAAACCTAATTTTTCTGAGGCACCAATTATTAAAATAGCAATATAAATAACAAATTTCACTATGATCTACACATGGCTATTCAGGTAACAGCCCAAATTCTGGATTACAAAGAAAATTGTCTCCACAAACTTGTGCATATCTCATCAGCTTTATAAAGAAGAAACTCCCCTGAAATATTTAACTGGAAGACTTCAGAAGTAAGCCTGGAACTGGATGATCACCAGGAAAAGACTATGGCAGAGAATATGACTAGGAAAGAAAATCGGTCTTTCTATAAGAAACAGAGCAAAGGATTAAGGAATTAATCAAGTATCAGAGTATGATGAAATAATAATTCAACACAGAGTCCCTGGCCCTACTCCCCAGCCCTCTCTTATAAAAGTAGAAACGTCGTTAGATTAGGACAGACTTATTTGGTTCTTATCTTGCCTTTCTTTTGCAGGTTATTACTGCCTGTAACATACTGCCCTTGTAGGCACCTCTTGTCTTTTTCCTGTGAGATACAGAGAGAAGCAGCAGGCTAGGCAACAATAGGCTATTCCAATTACTACTCTCTATACATGGTATCTAGTAATAATAGAATATTATTATGCTCTTCTTTATATCTATTTTAAGAATGGATAAGATCAGCATCTCTGCAGAGGGTTTCCAAGTAGGTAGCTTTTTTTTCAGAGTACAGTTAAGAACTACATGACCTCCTGGGGTTCTTTCCAGACCTAAACTTTTATGATTATATCAGCCCTTTGAAGACTTATAGATTGTGTCTCACTCGAAGTGGAATATTCTCTCATCACTTGGACAATGCTTGGGTAATGGCTTAGGTTATGGCTACCTTTTTATATTAATATAGCCAGCACTCCTCTTGACCTTTGGATACTTTGCCATTATCCTGTCCGACATGAGAAACAGTTTTACATCCTTCTGCCTCAGCAGTATGCCATTACCATTTGAAATTTCTCATAGAAATAATTAACAGAAATTAAAGGAAAGAAAACCATCAACATGTATGTTGCTGTGATTTACAATTACAATTACAATACTTAGGTGTTTTAATGGCAATGCAGGAAATTGAGGCAATATAAATCCTCCCAGTCAAGAAAATTATTAATTACTAGTGATTCTGGTATATGCATTTTATCCAAATTAATGATTAAAGGGTTTACAGTCATGTTACCAGCTAATCTTGATTCTTTTTTATGCTTCAGGCTGTACCTATGCAACTGCAAGTGTCAGTATTTATCAGGAACAATTGCCAGTAAAAGTTTTACACAGACACATGCTTCACAAACCACCTCCAATAGCTTCCAGACTACCACTAATCCGCAGGCTGGAAAAGCCTACTTCTCTTCATTGACTGTAGAGAAATATATACATCCTTATTTGAGCAACTAAATTCTTTCATTGAAAATAAACACTGTAAATGCTGTCCTAAATGTCCATATGGTTTTCAGAATTACAAGCAATAGAGCATCTGACAAAACACAGGTATTCTGTGTGGATCTTCTATAGTACCTTTCCTTAAACCATTTCCCAGCACCATAATAGGTCGATAATTCAATTCAGACTTAAAAGAATTAGAAATACCCACTGTTCAGGAGTGACGATTTTCCATCTAAGTATATATTAATACTACCATTTAGCTTGTGATAAAAATACTGCAGTATTACAAAGAAATGATGCAAAGTGTTGTGCGTCTTTCCGTTACTGTATAACACAGTTCAATATTTTAACCAGTCTCTTACAACACTGAGGTACAGATTCTGTTTAAATAAACACTTGCATTAGTGCCTCAACAGGCTAGAAATGTTTTGACCCAGATTACTGCTTTAAGGTTCTTTCCTCCATATCACAGGAACTATCTTCTCCCATCTATTTACATACTCAGACAAGACAAGGTTGACTGAAAAGATAAGTATTGTGGAAAGATTATGTGCTTTTTTCTTCAATCTTTCTGGTCTTCACAATAGTAAACATCAGCTGAGAATTGCTTTGTAAACTGCAGAAATCTCAAGTTAAGTCTCAGAGCACTGTAAATGCACTGGGCACACCTGAAAGTCACCCTCAGCTTGAAATCCCTTTCAGTTTGTTAGTTCAGTTCAAGAAGCTGTAATGATTGAAATAATGTTTTATTTCAGTATACTGTTTTTTACATACCTATTCACACAGACAATAATCATATTTCATAGCAACTTAAGTATAGGGAACTTCTCCTTCTTAGTTAGATATGGGAATTATAATACAGATCTGCATACTGTCCAAGATGGAAATGCTATCATTAGCACTTCTCTCAGCTTCCTACCAAGTGACAAGGAGTGTCGAATAATCTACAAATTTCAGCACTGTGCTTTTGAACCTACACTAAGAGAGGCCAGAAAGGTAGCATATATATATATAATATATAAATTATGTATATGCATGCAAACAGGTCTTTTTTTCAGGAACATGAGAAAAGTAGAGGATTTGGGGGGGTCTACTTAATGTGTCAGAGACTGATACACTTTGTTTAGGAGATGCTTTGTTAGGAGGATTGTAAGTAAGTGATACAGTCTAGATGTGTGGAAAAATAATGAGTTAGGATATCAGTAATCTTAGCAGATCAGATTAATATACTTATTATTAATGGCCAAGAAATCCTCACAAATTCCTTAAAATAGACAGTGCATTGAGGGTAACTTTATTTACAATATTAGAATTCTGGGAAATTTCAGGAAACTTTTAAGAAATTTAGATCTGTATCGTGTTACCATTCTCTCCTCTATCTGGACTCCCTCAAACTTTTTTCCATAAAACCTCATCTGTAACAATCATAATCTCCTCACTCATACTCACTAATATTTTTTTGGTGATACTCCAGCCCTTCCTGTAGCAGTCTATTTCTGCAATAAGCAATTTGGGGAAAACTGTTTGTATTTATACACCACCTAACAAAAAGAGGAACTCATTCTTTTTTCGCCCCTTCAGGACCTGCTGTGATATATAAGATTATTAAACTGACAGATTTTTCAAAATGGGATCAGCAGTAAGTAATCGTAACTACATGTGGGAGTTTTTAGCAGCCTTCTTGCAAGACTGATGACATTTTTATCTATTTAATTACTGATGCAACATAAGCCGTAAGTCATTCACCTGCAAACAAGGAAGTCGGGCTACACTTATGCACTGAAGAACTGATCGTTTCCTGGAAATCTGTAATTCTGAAGAGAACTTGGAGATTATAGCAGACAAGCCACTGAACACAGAATCAAGTGCAGCAGTGTGGGAAACAATGTTAAGGATGTACAAACAAGACAGTGGGTAAGAACAAGACCATATGCGGGACCAGCACTCAAATGCTCTTAATGGGTTCCACACTACAAAGAGAATGTTGCAAAAGAGGAAAGGTAGTTTAAATTGAGTTACTTAAGGACCTCACTGGCAGGAAAAAGCCTCTAACCTTAAAGATGACTAGAAGACTATACTTCAGAGGGGCATCTTGGGCACTAAAGAAGGAGCAGTTGGCAGTCTCAAACAGAAGAATTAAACCAAAACAAAATATTATATACACTTTATAAAAACACATGTGATTAACTATTAGAACAAACTACCAAGGGAAGATGAAAATGAAGGTGTGAGACCATGATGGATATGTTCTAGCCTAAATACAAGTTAACTTCCTTTCAGGCACAATATACTGGATTCAATATGTGAACACCAAGTAAATCTCAACTATTTCTTATTTATATGGAGCGTCATCCTAGACTAGTGGTATCCAAGTTTTTCAGCAAGGTCAGAAATGTAACTTGGTCCGTGGCAGGAAGGGATGCGCTGCAACCATCTTCTCTTGATCGGGTCCACAGGAGCCCAAGGGTCAGGGTTACCTGTCTGGGTGCTAGAATGACTGCACCGAGCAGGCACAGTAAGGGGAGTACACGCTAAAAATGTGAGACTTACCGCACCTGCACAAGAGGGTGCATGTACTTTTGAGCTGCCCCACTCCACAGTTACTTCAGCCACTCAACAACACACCAGAGACCACGGGCAGCCCTGCGGTGGCAGTCAGGAGCAGACCGCTGCCACCCAAGCCTCTGGACTGACCTTGCACAAGAGATATTCAAGAGAGAGGGTGCTCGGGAGAAGCCCACGAGCTGAATTAATTGCTTGATCAGAAGATGACACTCGTAAATCCTTGAACTACACAACTAAATGGCCTCATGTTGTCTTACATTCAGCCAGAATCAGACAGCATTTTGCCCTAAACTTTTATTTTTAACTTCAAGCATACTCTCATATAAATTAAGTGCTAATGATTGAGAATTTCTGACCTCCTTTGTGTTTATTTAGTTACAACGTGAGACTTGATGGCCTCTTGAGAGGTAAGTACCTATAAGCAGTAACAAGTGCATACTGATGCCCAGGGGTGCCTCTTGTCCAGTTCCACAGATGATAAATCTAGAGTATAGATTCCATAACGTTACAGACATATTTCTTGGGAATAACATCCAGATAAAGCAGTATCACCTCAGCGATCTTCCAGAAAACTCCCTCTGGTCAGCTGTTGGTAGACAGAATCATATGTATCATCCTCAGTAAATGCTAAACAAAAGCCAGAGCCTGTGCAGTGCTCTTGGAGCCTGAACTCATACAACAGAAACCCTGGAGTTGAGGGCTGCCAAAGGTAAAAAGAGAACAACAACAAAAAAAGCTACTTTTCTCATTTAGGTGTTTTGTTTTGTCATGTTTGCATGGGTCCAAAAATTAACCTGTTTTCTTGCAAATTCATCTTAAAAAAAAAAAAAGTGAAAAAAATATGTATAACCATGAAAATCCATTCAGAAATAGAATCAAGCAAGAAAAAAAAAAAATCTTTATTTGGGAATCAGTGATTTTCCCACCAGCAAAACACATAGATGGGACACAACCTTTAATTATGGTGCCAAGCTAAATAGATCTAGTACTGGACAATCATTTGGTGTGTCCAAAAAAAGTTATAGAGGATCTTCAAAATTGGAACTGTAATCCAGCCTTGTTCCAGAAGGCTTCTTAAAAATTTCTGCTTCATAAGACTGGCATCTTTTTCTGAGACATTAGAAAAATTAACCTTAAGTCTCAAAAAATATTTTCTGTAATAACATTCGAATAATACTTTTTTTTTTTTTATAGTACTGCACCTTATATTACTTTCAGATACTTCAAGTTAAAACTTAGATGAGAAATGTAATTATTCACAACATTTCACATCTTACTTTGCAACATCTACAGATTCTTTAGCACTGTGGAATAAAGAGCTGCTTTTCAAACCAAAATTCTGAAAATACATTCTTATAATGTGCCATCTTTGCTTTATTAATGTCTTAGGCTCACGAGAGAAAGGTAAAACTGCAAGGGATTAATGGCATAGTATTCAATTAACATGTCTGTTATAAGACATTAGATGATGCATTCACACCGTAAAAGCAGCAAAGATTTCTTTTATTTTCCAACAATTAAATATTAAGCATCTACCAAAATCTGTGTATTATTTTCAAAACTATAATCTTTGAGATATGCAAAGGGAATGTGGAACAGAAATAAGAAGGTGGTTTACACAGACATTCAAAAAGGAGGGGTTCTTTCAGGAACTTTTGCAGTGGCAAACACATGAAACTACATTGATCACAGAATCATTTCAGTTGGAGAAGACCCTTAAGATCATCGAGTCCAACAGTTAACCTAGAACTGCCAAGTCCACCACTAAACCATGTCCCTAAGCACCACATCTACAGGTCTTCTAATTACCTCCAGGGATGGTGACTCCACCACTTCCCTGGGCAGCCTGTTCCAATGCTTGATAACATTTCAGTGAAGAAATTTTTCCTAATTCCTAGTCTAAACCTCCCCTGGCACAACTTGAGGCCATTTCGTCTTGTCCTATCACTTGTTATGTGGGAGAAGAGACCGACACCCACCTTGCTACTTTCAGGGAGTTGTAGAGAGCAATCAGGTCTCCCCTCAGTCTCCTTTTGTCCAGGCTAAACAGCCCCAATTCCCTCAGCCGCTCCACTTGTGCTCTAGAGTCTTCTCCATCTTCATTGCTCTTCTCTGGACATGCTCCAGCACCTCTATGACTTTCTTGTAGTGAGAGGCCCAAAACTGAACACAGTATTCAAGGTGCAGCCTCACCAGGGCCAAGTACAGAGGGACAATCACCTCACTGCTCCTGCTGGCCACACTATTTCTGATACAAGCCAGGATGCCATTGGCCGCCTTGGGCACACTGCTGGCTCATGTTCAGTCAACTGTCAGTCAACTGTCCACCAACACCCCCAGGACCTTTTCCGCCAGGCAGCTTTCCAGCCACTCTTCCCCAAGCCTGTAGCGCTGCATGGGGTTGCTGTAACCCAAGTGCAGGACCCGGCACTCGGCCTTGTTGAACCTCATACAGTTGGCCTCAGAAAACTGATCCAGCCTGTCCAGATCCCTCTGTAGACCCTTCCTACCCTCAGGCAGATCAGCACTCCCACCCAGCTCAGTGTCATCTGCAAACTCACGGCGGGTGCGCTCAATCTCCTCGTCCAAACCATTGATAAAGATATTAAAGAGAACTGGCCTCAGTACTGAGCCCTGGGGAACACCACTTGCTGTTGCCCATGCTAGATGCGCTTCTGTTGGGCTATTGATCCCTCCACCTTTTTTGGGGGATAACCCCTAATTCCTACGTGACCATTGTCAGGTGCTTCCGTGGTTTCTAACACATCAGTAAACCTTGCATCTTTTCTGACGCATGGATCTCCATCCCCTACCTCCACTGAGGTGGCAGACCAAAGGACCTCACTAGCACACCATCCGTGCCACCTCCACGCTTATCTCTAGAGAGCCTGATCTCCTCCCTTTCCCCCTTTCAAACCTAGGTTAAAGCTCTTTCAGTGAGCCCTGCTCAGTCCTGCACAAAGATCCTCTCCCCCCTTTGAGACAGGCGTACCCCATCTGTCGTGTGCAGTCCTAGTGTTGCATAGACCAACCCACGATCAAAAAACCCAAAACTCTGCTGGTGACACCAGGCTCGGAGCCAGGTATTTATCTGCTGGCTCTTCCTGTTTCTTCCCTCATCATTCCCTGCAGCTGGAAAGATAGAGAACATGCACCCACAAATACAATTTCCCCTGGTTATTGCTTACAAAGACTTTTGTAGGTCTTTGAGAATCACTAAGGCTGGATCATTACTGTGATACTGTCTCAAGGTCTGACCTATAACTTTTAAGAATAACATGAGCAAACTTAAAAGGGGGCTTGTGCCTGGGAGTGGATGTAAGAATTGAAATGATTATTCATATCTGGCAGTCTGCCTTGTGAAACATATGGTGTTTGACTCTGGATGTGCAAACAAGTGGAAAAAGAGTATTGGTAAGTAAAGAGCCTACAAGCACGTAAGCAAATAAACGGCAAGATCCAATGGCTGAGCCAAGGCACACTCAGACCAGAAGCAAGACTAGCGTTTTAAATTAAGTAGTTAATTTTTTTATTTCTGAGTCATCTCTTAGGTTACCCTCTGGGTGAATTACTTATGCCTTTTAAAATATTTCTAGAAGGTATAACCAGAAGTTACAGGTTAGACATTATAGGAATATTTGGGTGAGAGACCACAATACTGGACTGTATGATCCAAAGGGCCCTTCTGGCCCTGAATGTAATGAGTTTCTAAAAAGTGTGTATTTTGCTTCAAAAACCAGTAATAGCCAAAATATTTGTGTCAAAAACATGCTAAAAATACAATCAGGCCGTAGTTTTCAGCCATGAAAGAATTCATTTAAATAGAGCGTGCTCATTTGAAATGCTGACATAACAGTAAGTCCAGTCTAACAGGTGCTGCTGTAATTAATAGCACATTCTGAATGAAAGATGATACAATTTGAAGCTGTATTACCTCCCATTGCAATTTTCACAGATCTCAGGCATCTAAAATAACCATTTTGGTTAAAATTGCACAATGTTCTTATTTTAATTTACTTGTAAGTATACTCATGGGGTTGTTCTCTTTATCCAGCTCATGCATTGACATTTGACTGTATTACTGAGTTTTACACATGTTGCTTCCCTTCTAATAAGCTGTTCCTCAACTTGATGGGGGAAGGGAAATGAGGAAAGCAAGCTGTATTACACTTAAATATGATATATGATATTTAAAACTTCATTGCATACTAACTGCTTTTAAAATAGGTACAGTTTAGATATTCTGGTTTGTTTTTTTAACTAGTGTTATTACTCTGCTCTCTCTAAGTTTCTTTTTTACTGAAGTGAGAGGGAAGTGGTGCAAATATGTCTATAAGCATGTGCATAGACTATCAGGAAGACAGCTAAAATCTATCAGTATTTGAGTATACCTGGACAGCACGTAGAAGAAGCAAAAAGGCAACAAAAGGAGTAAACCAAGTTTCCTCTTATTGCTTCACAGGGATTTGATGAAATTGACTTTTCCCAAGAACAGGGCAGAGATATCAAATAGTTGTGTCATAATATGAATGCTCAAAGGAACAAAACATACTTGGGCTCAAAAGAAAAGGTACTATTTGTCATTATTTAACCATAGGACTAACTGCGTACAGAAAAAAAAGATGTTTTCAGAAGAGACTGAAAGACTTGGAGCTAAACATGTGAAGTAGATAGAACTACAAGAGCTTGAGAAGACTCCATGGGCTACAGAGTGGTCAAGCATGATATGCTTTCTCAGCAGAAATACATATGTATAGGTATTCTGTTCTTGTGTTTCTGGAGTTCCACCCCTCCTCCCCTCCCAGCCCCAAAATGGTGACTGAATTTCAAACCTTTGTAAAGTCTACAGTTGAATTCACATACCAAACCCAGACAAACCATGCCATAAATTTTGGCATAAACCAAACCCAGACTGCCCATCAGATACTGAGACTTTTGGAACCAATATTAGTCACAGGATATAAGAGTTTGCATCACAACATTTCTAGTACTGGGAAGGGTGCGACACAGTGGACCTACCGATTAGGAGGACGTGACAGATAGAAGTCTAGAGACAGTACTTGAATTCTGCTCTGACACAGATAACTCGGGCATTCATGCAGCAGCTTAAAATAATAATTAAAAAAAAACCAACCAAAAAAAGAAAACAGAAGCTTATGAGGGGTCCTGCAGGGGAAAGCTTTGCCAGTACTAAAGAAGAAAAAAAAGTCTAGTTATCTTTAATAATGTATAATGAAATGTGAAATTTGTACAAAACGTATCTTGCTGCTGAGCTCCAAATCACTATGAGAGATGATTAAGCTCCAAATGTTAAGATCAAATTTCTGTGTTAAGACTAAATCTACTGAAAGATTCATTTTAATACCTTTGTCTGTATTAAAGGAACCTTCTCCGTCTACAATCAGCTCTAAAAAGATAATAATACCATTTCTTCCTACCACCAGTTTGATACCAATATATTATTCTATGTAGCAGCTCTAGGTTTGCATACAGATGCCCATGATGGATGCTGCAATGCATTCTGCTCTTCTTATTTTCACCTACTGCTTTTAAAACTGGGATAAATATATTCTGATATTCCATCTCTTTAAAATCATTATAAGTAGCACAACTTCTGGACTATAAGACAAATTTCACTTTTTTATTTTCCAAAACTTTCAAAATTAGACCTTACAAAATGGGAAAAGGGAATTCCAGACAATACACAAACAGGCCCAGTGGTGGCAGTATTAACAGCTAAACATCAAGGAATCAGATCTTTGCACTGATCTTGGTTCAAAGTTACTCTTTTTACTGCAATTGATTCACCCCAGTATGACTAAGACAGAGTCTGTCCAGAAGAAAAGCTTATCAGGTTTGACAGTCATAACCTTTAATCAGCACCCTTCTTATTCTCATTTAGTAAACATGCTTTATCATTCCTTTCTTGCTTTCATTGGTTATTTGAATTTAATAGTAAGTTGCCCAGCAACTGTCAACAATATCATTCTTCTAGATGCTTTTAGAGTGCTAGTTTATGGTAAAGTTTATGACCAATAACCAATTATACTGAGTAACAAGCGAGTTATTCTGCTGAGATAATGATTACAGACTGCAATTGCTATTATAGGTAGTGAAATAGCAGCAGCCTTAACCATTGCATGACAGCTTTCAGCATATTTTACTAGGTACACCATTGTTCTTCCTTCCACTAGATCATTCTACTAAAAATCAATGCTCTTAGGCCCTTAAATTTAGTATTATTTTTTTAATAATAGCAAATACCCCTCATGCCAAAGAATGGTCATGGCAACATAGATACAATAATGTCTAAATTCAATGTGCAGTGACCAGTTTGATCTTGAGGCTGGTAGCACCCTCCCTCTGCAGTGCCAGACCAGACAAAAGCAGTAATCCAACGGGAGGGAGGGAAAGAAGGACGGGCCATGGACTCAGCTCTCGGTTGGTCTTACTGCTTCCTAGCCAAGACTAACAGTAGCTGGGGAGCTTCCTTCTCTGCGTGCTTTTGGTCTAAACCCAAGTATGTCACTCTAAACCAGATTAGCTTACTTTGCTTTAAACTGAAAGAGCAGAGCAGCAGCTGTCCACAGGCAGCATTAGCGTTAGTTGGTACAGGACTATAAGCAGCACTACCTCTCCGCTCAGGCAGGAGATGGCTTTTGCAACCTCTTTTTTTCTGTGTTGCTGGAAGCCCTGTGAGGCTCAGGGACATAATGGAGAAGTCACGGTGACCTGGGCGTCTAAGGATGTTACCTGGGCAAACGGGCAGTGGTTCCCAGCACCAGCACGGGCTCCAGCCACAGCCTGAACTTCCCTACAGCCACCTCTGCACAACTGATTGTTGAGGAAACCGTTGTGTCCCACCAGTTTGATTACTGCTCTGATGTGTAATCTGGAAAAAGAGCAGTAAAAAAACCCCCAAACCCTAAAATACATTATTTCAATAAACAACATTTGCTTGGGTTTATGTCTTTCTTTCTCTGATATTTATTTGTCCACAACCAAGAAACAGCATGTGAATCGTTTTTATCCCAATGGGATGAACATTCAATGTGTTACAAGAACTATTAGGCTGAATTATATAATTGGAAATTATAGACATGCTCTATGGCAAGCTACCCTTCCTCAGGCAACCTCCTACGGCCAAAGCTTGTTAGTTCTTGTCAGTTAGTTTTGGAAAGATACTTCCTCCCAGCCGTTCCTTTTCTTTTATCTTCAACTATAACCAAACTACTAATTACTTAACCATGACTGAACTACTAATACTGCATTATCACTGGATTAATAAGCTGACTTTCTCCAGTACAGATCTGATTTTGATGTGTTCAAAAAGAATACTATTACCAAAATTTTAAGTTCAGTTAGTAGCTGAAGATACTTAAATGGTTTTAAAAGGAAACAGAAGTTTTCAGCACATTTTAAACACTTTCCCAGCCTACATGTAGGGAAAAGAAAGACCAGAAGGAAAGCAAGAGCAAAACTGAATATACACAACTCATCAAAACCCAGAACACAAGACCAAAGTTTAGGTGATTAAATGCTAATTAGACAATTAAAATCATTTTAAATATAAACAACAGATTGCATTACTGGGAGCGGCTAGGAAGATTTTGGCTCATCAGCAGTTCCAGAGCTACGACTGGGAAAAAAAAACAACCCAGAGGCAGTAATTGCCGGGATAGAAACCATCCTTCTGCAAAGAATCTGAGAAATAGGACAACGAAGGGCAGGAAATGCTCTGTTCTGCAGTTTTTCTCCCAGTCTCAGTGCTTTTAAAGCCTGGAGTTAGCAGATGCCTCCCAGTGACCCTCTTGCACCTCGTGAGAGCACTGGGAAGTTGGCCTCGTCCCCCACATCTTAAGATGGGGGGTGGGAGTGGGGAAAGGGGCACATTGAAGGGCAGGAAAAGACCTGGTGAAGAAGAGAAGAGTTGATGTTTACCATATTCCTTTCTGCAGAGTTTTAGATGCCATAAAAAGGACAGATTTGAGAAAACCACAGAGGTTTTTGGGCCATGAACAACCAGAGGCTTATTCAATCTTGTACCAGAAAGCTTAAATTCAACTCTAAATCCTCTTCAGTACCTTTTTCAGTTCTCATCCATCTTACTTTGGCTTCCAAGGCACTTACTGAGAATTCAAGCAAATGGTGCATGCATGTCTAATGAGCCTAGTGGGTTTTCTGAAGGAAAGAAAGGATCTTTGAGGCAGGAATATGGAGGAACAAGGCAGAAGTCTGACGAAGTCTGAAGACCAAATAATTAAGACAGGGGATAGGAAGGGCAGGGTAGATTATGAAAAGAAGATAAATTCCTGCAGACGTCTTAATCCTGCAGTGGTGTGTATCTGCAGCAAACATCAGCAGCTCCATACAAAGCCTTGGATTTAAATTCATACTTATTCCAGTAAAGTAAACCTTATGCCACTCCTGTATATCTATCACTTCTTTTCACATCCTCCATTTTTCTGCCAGTTTCACAAGAGAATTCTTTTTTTCTGACTTTGCTACATTATATAGATTGTGATATCATTGGGGTTTTTTATACCTATATTGTCCTAAAAATAGTTCTGAATATCCAGCAAGTAATTCTCCCTTCACTTCTGTGGGGTTTACAATCGTTTGCTTAAACTTCAAGCTCATTATTTCATGAACTGTCTCACCACCTGATCAGAGATTGCAAAGAATAACTGTCAGAAATAACTAATGAATAAAAAAGTACTCAGCTAACTTTTGCTGATATTACCAATTAGTGGTAACACTAAGTAAAGGAGAAGGAAAAAAAAAAAAAAAAAGAGTCCTTAATTTTTAGTAATCTTCTTTTCCATTGTCATGGATAGAACCACACAAGCTTTACAGATGCTGCTCTTGATTACTTACAGCTCATACTATAACACTAGTGTCGTTGTTTATTCTGATGGACCCATCTCAAATTTTATTATTGTCAGTTTCCTGCCTGTATTTATAGATGTCAATCAACTGAACAGATAAAGGTCAAGATGAAAAGAAAACTGCACTTTATTGCATCTCTCCTCTTCATCGACTATTCATTGTCATAATACTAGAATTAACATATTGATTACATTTCTGTTTATAGATACCACCTAGGATATATGAAATATGTTCAGATGTGCTGTGGCATAGAAAATAAAGTAATCCTTGTTCAGAACAAGTCCTATGAGGAGCGGCTGAGGGAACTGGGGTTGTTTAGTCTGGAGAAAAGGAGGCTGAGGGGAGACTTTATTGCTCTCTATAACTCCCTGAAAGGAGGTTGTAGCGAGATGGGGGTCAGTCTCTTTTCCCAAGTAGCAAGCGATAGGACAAGACGAAACAGCCTCAAGTTGTGCCAGGGAGGTTTAGACTGGAAATTAGGAAAAATTTCTTCACTGAAATGTTATCAAGCATTGGAACAGGCTGCCCAGGGAAGTGGTGGAGTCACCATCCCTGGAGGTGTTCAAAAGACCTGTAGATGTGACACTTAGGGACATAGTTTAGTGATGGAGTTGGTAGTGTTAGGTTAACAGTTGGACTCGATGATCTTAAGGGTCTTTTCCAACCAAAATGATTCTATGATTCTATGATTTCTGTCAGTAGAAAAGGAGATCATTCAGAGTGGTTTCAACTCAAATAAAGATGGGTTTCTCCTCATATCTTGGAGTTGCATTTGTAAAGCAATGATTTTCAACATTTTTCAGTTCACATACCTCTAAATATTTTCCAAAACGACTGTGGAAGCTAGTTCTGCAAATTTAATACAACTGACAACTTTGAACATGGCCTACAGATTTCCATACACCACAGATAAAAGACTGAAAACCTCAGACTTAGCCCCACCAAAGGGTGGTCAGGTGAATTTTGGTACAAGATTTCCATTGCTGTGGAAGCTACTGCTGCTTCCACAGTCTGGTCTAGAACATGCTTTTTCAGGTATCCCTTCCACAGAAATGCTGAAGGCAGTAAAAAGAAATGTCAAAAAGAGGGAAGTGGTTTCGCCTCCTAATACAGCAGTCGCTACATACATATAATTTTTCCACCATAATTACTTGCCATAACTGAATTATGCTATCTCCACAGAAACCGAGGCATAATTTGCGGAACAGCTAGAAGTTTACAGGTTTTTTTATGAAAAGCAAATGCCTCAATTTGAAGGACTGCTGAAATGATCACCAGATGGTGCTTTGTACAACCAAGCTGGATATGGCTAATAGCCATAATTGCCAGAAACGCAGACTAAGGTTCTTAAATTTGTACTTTCTGATATTGGCAGAGCATATAATCAATGCCACCTCAGCTGATTGGACAGCCACTTTAAATGCTTGCCTCTCATGTTAACATGCACAGTATCTGTGCCTGAAGTACAAACAGTTCTTTCGAACTTCAGGGAATGAGAAGCTAACAAGAACAACAAGCAGGACTATTTTCAACAGAAGTTAACAGGCAAACACAGACTGGAAAGCTTCCTGCTGTGCCCCAAAGGCCAGCTCACTTAACCTTTGCAGTGCTCCAGGCTTTTCCCTTTAGGAAAGCCTAAGAGAAGGTAGTTGTACCTAGAAACCCCACTGCGTCCAAGAGGGAAATTACTCACGCCACATGCTGTAGGACTTCAAGCATACAGCGTGACCTTCTGAACAGAATTGCGAAGCAATAGCCGAGAATGCGACAAAGAAACTACCAAACTTCCTAAACAACTTGTACCTTTGAACAGGTAGGGGCAGAGCAACATTAGGATGAAGAAATTGTAAAATATAACCTATGCACTTGACAACACAGTCCATGTGCATTCAGCATCATGCCTGCCTGTTTTTCATGACAGAAATTATTTTTTTCCTTTTAGCTCAGAAGAACCAAACAGCTAGAATAGAAATGGAACTTCATTCTTTCCTTCAATTCAATTTAAAAGTCGATTAAGTTCAAAGCAATAGATTCAAGATTCCCCCATGGAAATCGTTTTAAGGCAGGGATGGCAGCGTTGAGTGAATTCGTAGCACAGGAGAGATCAATAGCTGAATGAGGTGACAATCTGCGAATGCAACAGAAAAAAAAAAAAAGATGAAACTAAAGTCAGTCTGCAGGAAGCTGGATGTAGACAGGCCCTCACACTAAGCCACATGAGTTTCAGCGGAGCTAAAAGCATTCCCCTGTGTTAACCATTGTCACACTGAGAAACTAAGAACGCACAGATACACAGGCAGAGGAGGATTGGGTGAGGCAGCTCAAGAAATGTGAAAGCTATCATTAATGTCTCTGCTACGCACCGAGGCAAACAGAATAAAAGTTTAGGTAGTTCTACTGATCACAGGTCTGCCATCCATTTCTCCTTTAACTTTTGAATTTGTTGGCCAATTTTAGCTAAGTTTGATATCAGGATAGAGCTTTAAAAGTCCTTGCCAGTGTCAGGAAAAACAAACCACCAACCAAAAAACAGGTAGTCAAGCAGATGCCACAAAGGAAAGAACAGGTTGTACTCTGAGCCCAACAAAATTATTTGACAGTAGAGAATCTTCACACAAGATAGAAACACTAAACCTGGCTCTGTAATTTCCTTCAGTCATAAATTATTTACATGCTAAGTTAATAAAAAAAATATATTTCCATTTAATATGTAAAAACATGCAGACACCTACACCACCATCTCTTAAAAAATTAGTAGTCATGAAATCTTCCTTGGAAACATGTTTTTTTACAACTCCAGATACTGTGCTATTTTGCACATTATATAAATGACTAGTGTTCAATATATCCTAAAAAACCCGTAAGTAATACATATCTAACTACAGAAATAGTACAGATAGGCTTGCAGATGGTAAACACCTGCAGATTTATAGGTACTGTGTTGCATTTTTGCTCATCTACTTCACATGTCTTTACTTCCCACATTAATTATAAGCTTGTTTTAAAATGACAAAAACATTACATGGGATGACAATAAACTTCACAGCCAATGTTTAATTGCATCATAAAACCAAACATGTAAAAAAGTTGAAGAATTTTCATAATAACTCTTAGAATTATCGTTCTGAATCTTACTTTAATGAACATAATTAAATCTAGTAGCTGCTTTTAGAAATACTGTACTTCAGCTGAAAAAGGAGCTTAATCTGAAGTTTAGAAATCCTGCAGATAGCACTACATCTGCATTAAAACCAAATGACAGCAAAAACGCATCATATTTCAGAATTATCATTGGCTTCTGTTCCTGGCCAAATTCCAGTTTCGAGTTTACGCTCTTTTTATATGTCTTTCAATATACAAAAAAAACGTAAAGGCATACGTGTCACTCAGATTTATAGGTGATGTACATGTCTTGTACTGCCTCTCTGCACAAGCATAAATTGCATCTGCAATGGTGTTGCTTTCCCCCGCTTTTTACCTTAAGGCAGATATTTGACAGATTAAAATAATCTGTACAGCACAAATTCCACATGCATATACATACACTTGGCTTAATACCAGACTTCATACTTTTGTTTCCTTACCAGGAAGAACAACTAAGTGAGGTGTCCTTCCTGCTCCACAACTTTCCCTTCCCCGAGCCTTGTGCCATGGCACGCTTTGTACCACCGCTGCAGCGCCTCTTCTTGGGCTAGGCTGGCATTCCCACTTTGCAGGTTCAGAAAGCCCATGACCAGCTGTTTGCATCATGCCGGCGTATGGAAGCATGAGCCTTCTCCTAAGGAAGCCTCTGGCTGTGGGTAGCACCCCATCATATAATCCACCATACGGTCATGTTCCCATCAAGTGGACTACATTGGGGAAGAGGAGGGGTCTGTGGTTTTTGTTATATTTGTCCATATAATCTATTCTGTTTAAATGAGGTAACATCAAAAAATGCAGTAGGGAGAAGAAGAGGTGATACCCTTGAAATCATGAGATGTTCCCTAATGATCAGATATTGAGAAGTGATGCATATACATGATTTTTGCTCAAGTCAAATGCAAGTTGCTCTTATGCTGCACAGAACTAGGTTCTCAGTGCTCCATTACGTCTCCATTATAGAGTATTGCCCTTGATTAATTAATCAGAACACTGTAAAACTACTCTAGTGCTCCCTAATATGTACACTACTGAAATGAATTCACAGATGAACGGACCAAAGTCAATAAAAATGTTTAGTCAGACTGCTGCTTGTGTCACCACAATCAACAAACAAATAACCTGACTTTACAAACAGCATGAAGAACATATCTTGAAAACATATACTTAAAACTAATCATGTGAAAACAATTCAATAGCCCCACACAAGGATTATGTCATAAATTATCTCAAGATTAGAAAGCTTTCACAGTTAATGACACAAAGATCGCAGACTTTGCAGAGTTTTGGTGACTCTAGCTTTACATACTGGCTGTGCTTTCTTCTTCATTTTTATGTATGTTTCAGAATGGAGAGTATCATCCCCATTTAAATACTAGATTAAAGAAAAGAACAATATCGGTTCAGCTGTAATATAATAAATATGTTTTGTAGCTATATTACAATGCAGAGGTCATGCCTTTGATCCCACACAAAACAGCAGTACTTTCTAATGCAATGGATAATACCTAATGCATGTTAAATATCACCATATTGCAAAAGCTAGATTCAAACCTAATCATTTTTGTCTTCCATTATCATCATGAGTGATGCAAAGTCTGTAATTCATTTGCTTAAACAGCGTGAATTTAAGACACTGAATTTCTTCTAAGAAGTCCTAAAGGACTGTATATCCATCAGAACCGCCAGCTTTCTTTTAAAGGAAAACAGACATGTCATAAAATGAACTATGTCATATCAGGAAGGGCACTTCTGCCAAATCACTTTCCTCGGGGTCCTTTAATTTTGCAATTCCTTTCTTTACTTAACCCCAAATAACCCCAAGTTCCTGAGTCACCAGTGTTACGGTGCAGCCAGAAGACTACTGAAAGAGTTGTGATCCACCAGCTTGCCTCCTTCTCACGTATATAGATTTCACATTTAATACTCTATGAGCACTTACCAACCACCTATGACAGAGTATCCATGATTACTTGAGCGCATGCCTCTGTACCATGGATGCTGTGCAACTGCTCTATACAATTATTAATCCATGTAGAAGTAATCAGTGCATAGTTAAGCAAAGCTCATGTATTCAATACACACTCAATCATAATTATACGTAATAGTGCGTTGTCTCGTCCACTTGAAATATTGTATGTACTTGTTCGGGAACTATACCTTTATTGAGATAAGGGTGCGGGAGCATATTGTCCAACAGCCTCTCTAAGTTCACGTTCCAGATTTGACTGCTATCAGTAACCACTGAATTTGTGTTGTGAGCAAGACCCTACAAGAGTACAGGACGACTTTGAGCTGGGAACCCTGCGCAGTGTGCCATGATCCACATGGAACAGTTCAGCCGATGCTGCAGCAGGGGTTCCCAGCATCAGAAGCGATGGAAGATTGCTATCACCTTTTCTACAGCTTCCATCATTTACTCAATAAATTAGTTAACCAGCTTTAAGTGATAGTGCCTTTCTTACTGAGATCCTGAAAGAACCGACACGCCTGCTCAGCACAAAAAAACCAGAAATAGGTGTTAAAGAGAACAGGTGTTTAATGAAAACAGATACAAGTATTAAAAGGTCAAGATTAGAGCTGAAAGCAACCTGGTTTTTGTTTTGTCACTTAGTCCTTAACTCAAAAAGCCACATAAGTAACAGGAAGTTACCTTTTATATTTGGGTTCCTGGATGGGTAACAGGGCTCTTTTTTGGGTGCTACCCTAGAGTAATGTCTTTTTAATCGCTGTTGTTTTTTAATGGTAGCACTTCAAATAGATACCACATATTGAATTCTTATACATAGCACACCTGATACTGAACTAGCAGGAGGCCCCCATCAGAAGTTTCTGCGCTGACTGAACTAGCCTCTCCAAAGATTTGTAGCCAGCTTTGAAAAACACACCTGGATTGTTCCAGATTTTACTTTTACTATCTTAGATTGTATCATTATTTATTTAACCAGCATATACCTTAAGCAGTTTAAAAAACAAAAAACCCAAACCAGTTCCAGAGAACATTGTTAGGAACAACGCACAAAATACTGGACTAATTTTGCATTAGATTTTTTTCATGCTTTCTACTGCAGTACCAGGAAGGATCTCACAGGCATAGCTTAGAATAGAAATGAGTCAACCATAAACCTCCACCTTGGGATGTCAAATACGTGCCTGTCATCTGAACTTCGGTTTATGTCATTTCAACCTGCTAATCCCTACTCATATTTATATATGCTGCATTTTACCTTAAGCACACTATTTAAAACGTCCTACAAAATTTTCAGCATTGCTGTGCCACTTCTTTGCAACTAAAACCAGTATACCATTTATGCTAATAGCAAACGGAAGGCTAATATATTTTATTTGCATATTAATGACTGCATTCTTTAGTCAAATAAGCCATAAACTGCTTCCAGTCCAGTTAACATATTTTTCTCTTGATTAGAAAGATGTGTCAGATGTTTTCAAAGACTTAAAAGAACATTTATCCAGGCTACCCCCCTACCTGCAATAGTGCAAGCTATTTCTTACTACATTAGTCTAAAATATACATAAGATGAAGAAATCACACTTTGTAATTTCTCAAATATTACAGCACTACCATTAGCAACCTAACAGGTCAAAATACTTAGCAGTCATTTCTGTCTTAATGGAGTCATACGGACAAAGCCTAAGTCAGCCATATACTCAACAGTATAACTCAACTATGTAAAAATTATTCATAGGTCAATCGGCTGGTTTTGTCATGATTGAACTCAAAGCCGTATCACGATTTCTCAGAAGAGGCAAAGCAGAACGTAGCCATCCTAAAGATAAGAGGTCAGTGGGAAAAGGAGGAGGAAGAGTCAAAATACAAGTCCTGGAAAGCCCGACCTGTTCTTACCTGCTGGTCCTGCATGCAGAACTAGGACTGGAGGGGATACATTTCCCCGTGTATCTACAATATCTACTGCTCCCACAGCTCTCTGCCTCTCTCGGCAGCAAGAAGTTGACTTTCCAAGGCACTGGCAGAGACAAAGCAAGCAGGGCTGTTTTGCCGCCCTAAGAAACTGCTCATGTCAATCATTCTGGTGGATGGCTCTGGTCAGGCTGGCGTATCTACCAAAATGGACACAAAGATTATCAGCATCCATGCTGGAGCAGCGGGCTTGTTTTGACTCGTCAGCTGCAAATGACTGACCTGCATAGCCGGGCTCCAGATTTTAACAGGATTAGATTTCTTTTTTTCCATTTTCCTGTGAAGAATATACAAAATGACTAGCACAAACAGGCTGCAAGTAAACCCACTATTAAATTTACACATCACCATAATAATAAAATTGAACACAAATGAATGATAAATACAACAATAATTTTAACCCTATAAACTCATACTATCACTGCAGCAAAGCTACACTCTGCAGTGCCTGGCATCTGCTTGTCCTTCAGGATGTCATATGTCAAAAAGAGCCTGCAGACACAGGTGGAGGGTTAAAACAGAAACTGTCCTTGCATGCAGTGTGCACCACCACATCTCTTTATATTCCAGTCTGCAGCAGGGACAAAGGAAAGCAGTTATTCTTAGATGGTAAGTATTAGTTATGAAGTAAGATGCAGAGTGATTAATGAGACTTGCCACAGCTCTCTAAGATTTGAGTTCTACACTTGAAAGAAATCTCCATCTGCCTCACTCTAACCTTTCCCATGCATACAGAATGATCTAGGTAGAGTTGTAGATGCAGTCTCCAGGCATGAGGCTGAGTTTAAATCTAATATTATAAGAGAACTCTTAAACGGAATTTGCCAAGTACTACCAAAACCATTCTGCAGATAGGAAGTGTATGTGATTTCACTTCAGCTGAGTTTGCAGCTTTTCGAGTGTGTTCTCCAAAAATGTTCAAGCAGCTGAATATGGACTGCTGACTAGTCAATTAATGCTTATCCGGAATCATGCTGCATAATGGATTTAAAATTGTATCTACCTTTGAAGGTTACCGATTCTATTTTAGACCTCAAGAAGGGCTTATAGACCTTTTTTCCTCACTCTCTCCATTAGATTTAATTAAAAAAGCTTCCACTTACAAATATTGCCCAATCAGTGATTTTATGTAAATATTTCCAGAAAGCAGAATTGTCCAAAGAAAGAACAGAAATATGAAAATACTGCATCAATTTTCAAGCAAGTTTCTATTTTCTGTTTTCATGACAGAGTTTTCAAATTTACATTCAGCCCACATTCAGAATTTACAAGCAGAAAGTACTCGGAAAGATAGGTGATTTTAAGCCGCTATCTGTGGTTGTATTTTGCAAGCTATTTTGCAGTTGTATCTGCAAAATGAACTAACTTATCTGAAATTTATTTACCGTTGCCCAGTTCTACAAGACTTAGAATGGAGACGATCCCTCAAAGTTGTGGCTCTGGGCCTACATCACACTCTTGATTGTCATTTTTAAGAAGTTAGCAAATCTCTAACTTTTGTAGTAGTGAGGAAAAGCTGGAAAACGCCCCGTTTAGCCTTTCAAGAGCGATAAACCAAATAACCCCCCCCAAAGACCTCTTTGCCCCTAATTTTCCTAAACTGCAAAGATGGCCTCATGACTTTTCGTGGGACGACAAGTGATCATCTGGCGAGATACCAAGCAGGGACTCCGGCCAGCTGACCAAGAGCACGGCTGGCTCCTGCCCAGCTCCCAGTTTCCTGACAGCTTCCACCATTCTCGCCCTGGCCAGATGCCCTTATCCTTTTGCTGGCTGCTTGATTTGCTGCTGGTTTTCTGGCTGCCCGGCCAGCTGGTAGAGCAGCTTGAGGTTGCCCTCCAGCTCCCCAGATGCCCAGGCACCCATCTGGTGTTCAGGATCTCCAGCAGACAGATGGGCCAAAACGGACCATTCACCTTTGCCAGAGGTTCCAGACTGCTGACATTTCATTCCAACATCAAAGAAACCAAAGCCTCCAACAACCCAGGATCGCCTGTAAAACAGCAATTCCATTTCCCCCCCTCATCAGCTCTGACTGAAGACTAAGCAGCACAGAAACAGCCTGTGGTGCTTTGTCCGTTTTCAGTAGTATCCTAGTCTGTGCAAAGTCCAGTAAGGCATTCTTTGGATAGAAAACACTAAGTTGAAATACAAGTGTAAGAAAATCACTTATGAAGGTCCATATTCTACATCGCTGTACAGGGATGCAACATGCAAAACAACGGATAAACAATACTGAATAACCTGTGAGTGTGCTCTCCTGCTTCAATGAAAAAAAAAAATTTCAAAAAAATAAAATTAAAGCAGTTACCCATCCAAAAATCTCAGACTAAACCTGCATGAAGCAGCAATGCAATATAAAAGGGGTTCTGACATTTGTGTAGAAAATCTTTTTCCAGATCTAATCCTTAGGATCTTGTATCAAATGCATACAAACAGTTTTCAGTGGCCTCAGTCAAAATGTACATATGTATTATGTATACGATTTTGAAAAGAACCTCACTGTAAGGTGCCAGTTCTACTGACTGATCTGCCTGGGTTGTGCTCTACAATACTGAAGAGATTGGTAGTGTGTGTATTTAACCTTGCATCATGCATTCTCCTTCCAGGGGAAAAAAAAAAAAAAAAGTAAATAGAATAGACCAGACCAGACCAAAACAGAACTGAATAGACCAGACCAGAATAGAATAGAATAGACCAGAATAGAACGGAACAGAAGTTTTAGGTTTCTGCAACATGGCATTCTAAAACACTAAGAAAAGCCCTGAGCAATCAGTAGGTCTGATGCTCTTTCTCACTGAACCCACTGCTGCTGCTGCAACCCCCAAAAACCAATGGTGAAAGTTTGTGGAAGAAACCAAAACAATTTTCACTGAAAAAAAAGCAAAACCCAAGACACTGTCCATTGCTAAAAGAACTCAGATACACCAAATTCACTACTACTATCTTAAGAAAATTAATTAATTCCCTCTGCAACAAAAGAGGACATTACTTAGGGAAAAGACAGACAGTGAAAGCAGTTACTCACAAAGGCCAGAGAAAAATGCAAGCTTCAATCAGCCTGCAGAGGGGAGGATCTGTAGCTTTTTATCTGTGGATTGAGCTGTGTTACAATCTCCATTCCCTCTCCCTCCCTCTGTATTGCACCACTGAAAGACAGATTTTCTGAGATTCTGGGACTGGTTTACTTATTCCAGTACTCATAACCCATACCACCAAAGAATTTTTACAAGAAAGTTACACAGTAATTTTCATAGGCATGAAATAATCTTACAGTTTATTCAAAAGCCTAAACCAAACTGGATCCACAAAATTGACACATTCTTAGTGCTGAGTCTGATAAAAACTATAAGGAATGGTGCAGCTTTATTAGTCATGCTCTTCTTCGGATGAGCTTAGAAACTGTTAAGAACATGAAGAAGTACAGCTGAAACCTTCATGCTTTACATACTCCCTCTTTTAGCAAATCTGCCATAGATTTATTTCATTCTTGACTCCGAACATTTGAGTGATAAATTGTTGGGGCTGCCCCAGTTCCTGATGGGCCCTCACGCAGCCTAGCCCTAAGGAAAGTAAAAAGGATGAAGGAGGCTGCCAGGGAAAGGATTTTCCATGTTCAAATCTCGTTTCCAGCATACACAGAATTGGATGAGACATAATCACACCATGTCACCTTCTACATTTATTACGCAACTCCAGGAAATAAATATTAAGGAGCGATGCATATTCTTGTTTATTAGGCTATGGAATATAGAATAATTCAACCATGGAGAAAGCACTCTCATTTATTCTGAACAAAGACAAAATATTTTTAGTAGATTAAGAAAACAAACACTTTTTTTTTTCCCATGAAAAAAAATAACTTAAAAAATTTTTAATCTAGGAAGTGTTGAATTCAAAACTTATGAATGCAAATGAGGTGTATTTTGAGATCTGTGAATAATATATAACAGTGCTCAGACAAGCTCATCTCTTCATATTGCCTTGAAAATCTGCTATATGAACTAACAGCCATCTTATTAGCTGAAAATGGGTGTGTGGCATAACTTTCAATTTTTAGGTGAAACTGACATTTTGATGCATAACATCATTGCGCAATGTAACAATATGACATGCTGAAATGATAAAATGCCAGCTCTCAGCTGCAGAACCGAAGAAGGAAAAAATTATTTTGAGATAGCAAAATTGCTGATAGGTTATACAGCAGTTCTGCCCTCTCCTTCTCCTCCCCACTTCCCTCCCCCCAAAAAAGACATCAATGATTTTTCTTCTTAAGATATTCAGCAGTGCCATCAGGAACGTTATTACAGGCACCTGAGCTGTTCTTGCACAGTTGTTGTTTCTGGGTAAGGAATGAAAGAGTTGCTTGATGTATTGAAATTTTTAACCTGTTGCTCTATGCATTTTTTTATTCCTACCTTTTAATGTAGCGGCTCCCAGATTTTCCAATCACAGAATGATATTCAAACACTCATCTTGCTTGCAAGATCAACGCAGGCACTGAGACTGACAGTTTGCAGACTTTTCTTTTAAACTTCATGAGCCAGCTAGACCACTTTCCATGGCAGTACAAATCACAAAGACCAAAGTTTGGGAATCGCTGTGTTGGAAAACAGAATTTAGAAGTAAAGAGAAAAGCCCAGTGTGATTTCAGGCTAATATTGTAATGGAAAAACAAGGAGGAGGACAATATTAATGGTAGCTTCACAGTGAAATTTTCCAAATGTTTCTTCAACTTCCTTTAGGCCTCAGTTAAGAACTGTCGTCTTCCGCAGCATAGGATTAGGAACAGCACACATTAGCAGTCTTGACTCACCATGCAAGGTGCTGGTAAAAGATACAACTACATGGCAGATAGCCAATATTTACACAATGGATTACATTCATGTTCAGTGTAAAAATCTTTTTTGTCCTGCTTCAGCACTGGCTAAAAAAATGCAAATGCATTTCATAGTTCTGGAAGTTATTTATTTGTTTAAAGATAGGACAAAAACAACAACACTGCATGGTATTTATGCAAAGTCATATATTTTTGCATTTTTTCCTTGGGGGAAAAGATCTAACACCTTGCTAAATTTCATGCATACTCTTCACAAAGAATGATGTAGACACAAAAACCAGCTGGCTCAGCACTCCCTCACAGCAAAATTGCAGTGCCATGGGCAAACGGAGCTCTCAAAGAAAAATAGTTTAGGGCAGAGGGGGATGTGTACAGATTCCTTCACTTCCATGTTCCTGCAGTAGCAAACAATGAAGTGATGGAAGCGTGCCCAAACCCAGCTGCAGTAAAAAGACGAGGTCGTGCATACTTGCCAACAGGTCTTGCATACTTTGTGGATCCATGGAGTTGGATGGGTGGCCTCTTCCATGGAGCCATATTGGCCCAAAAGTACAGTATGAAAGAAACACTGAAAAACAAAACTGATGGTATTTACTTTGCCTCAGATGAATCTGTAGCTCAGGTGACGAGAGCAATACAGTTTTTAAGTGTCATGTGCTATCTTGCAAATTTCTGCATGTTATCATCTTTGTAACAGGTTGTGTCACCAGACATATGAAGGCATTTGGGAGGCCAGCAAATGGAAAAAATAAGGGAAAGCCTGCTCCCATGATGAGCGCATTTCTTTTCTTCAATTTACCATTATTCAAAACAGTCAGAGTTCTATTTTTTACTAACATATTTTGGAACAAAACTGAATTATGAACCGATTTTCCAAATTGTTTTTCAATTCAATCGACATACTTCATTCAAATGAGTTACCTCCCAGAAAGAAGCATTTCAATTTTTGAAGCTGGGAGACTTTTAAAGAAAATATGCATTTTTAAATATACATACATGCATATATACACACTCACATAAATATATATTTATATGCATATAAAGACAGAAATACTAAGGACCACATGAGAATGAAGTATTTTAGTCTTACCAGAGTTGTTCCTATTAACCCAAAGCAAATCAGACTTTTTTACTGTATTTTCTCTTTTGTTCTATTTTAGAAGTACAAACTATATATGAAATTGCAGAATATCTCATAAATTAGAAAATCCAGTTCTGTTCTGTTCTAAATCATTATTCCACTGTACTGCTTTGCACCTTTGTGATCAGCCATAACTCATTCATTGCCCTCACGTTGCTTATCGCAAAATGCGATGGCACATTTGCAACTAAAATTCCATTCACAGGACACGAGGTATCACGCTCTTTACCCAAATCATAAGATCTTTAAATGAAGACATCAGTCATTATAGCATTTTTACATAAACATCATCCAGAAAAGCAGTCATTGCTATTCACATTTCATAAGAACATTATTATTCAACTTTTTAGCAACTAGACATCTATTGTTCTACTAATAAAAAAAACCAACAAACTGGTGCATCTGAATTCTCACCCATAATACACTCAAAATGACAATATACTACATGACAATACGGGCAATAGTCTGAGCATCTTGGAAGTTCCAGTTACTTTTTCTAGCTTGAGGGCAAGATTATCTGACTTTTCTCAGCCTTTTAGATAGTTCATCTGTTCAGAGGTATAATGCTCTGAGAACACGTATTGTAATTTTCTTTCATATTTTGTCAAGGATTAGCTTATGACCTCCTAGCAAATTTCTGCTTTTCCTCCTTACATTCAGATTAATTTTGCATTTTCTTCTTTGTCTCCCTCCAACAGGTAGCTATCTTTGATTACATGCTTTGTACAGTAGGACAATCTAGGGTAGTTAAATTTCAGGAGAAAGGCAGTTGAATTCTAATGAGCAAGTGGGATCAGCAGAGATCATTTCAGGTGATAAAACATAAGACTTGTTCACTTTTATGCTAGCAATGCTGAAGTTAAAATGAACTATTTGAGTTCCAAATTTCTATGAACATAAGGAAAAAAGCGAATTCATGCTGTTTGGATACCTGTATTACAAAAGCTGGCAAGGACCATCACTGCCCATGACAATATCATATGCTTACATACAGATGTTTCCCATGCTCCTATGAAACATAGCATGTGGAACAACAGGAATTCCAGTTCTGACAATCTTTTTTTCTAGTGCTAATTATTTTAAATATATTTCTGCAACTACTAATACATTCTAAGCCAACAGGAGCATTGTTAAATATTTGAAGGTGTGCATACTCATTCAGAGACACAAAACAATAGTGCTCTTTCAGTGTTCAGTCTAGGATATTTGGGATATACTGCATAAGGATGTCAGATTAAGATAAAACAACTGAGCTTACTTGGCAGCTAATTTCTGCTAAAGAAGGTGGGCCTTGTCTCTCTTCCCAGCTTTGTCATCTTTTCCCACACAGTTTAACTACTTCTGCCATTCTTCTGACATCTCAACTAAGCCAAAAGAATTCGGTCTCCTCCTCCCACCCACTAACTTTTCTGTCAGCTTAGTGAGCTGAACTGGCATGCGTATTAACTACTCCAGAAGCCTAACAGAGCCATAAAAAAAGGGGAAAGGCAAGAATACTATTTGGTCAGGATCAGCAAGGGAAGGACAGGGTGTGGGGTGGTACCACCTGTTCTGCAGGTAAGGTTTTACACAGGCTAAGCTCTTCTTGTCTCACCACCCTACATACATACATACATACGTTACCCAGATCTTATCCAAGCAAAGCCAATGGAAATCGCAACTATCTAGTGTATCTAAAATTAAGTCACTTTCACAAGATACCTACCTGTGGTTTTAGGCAGCTGTGACTAACACCTTCTCATCTGCACTCCAGTTGTTTTAAAGTACTGATAAAAGAGCCTGTGCACTGCTGTTCCCTGCAACAATGACTATCATTCTTTCCATCTGCAGAGAAAGAGAAAAGGATACACTCAAACTAGCTTTTAAGCAGAATTCATTATGGCACTTGAAATGACCTTTGAAAATTGTTAGTGAACCAGTTATCAACACTTAAAGTTTCATTCCTCTCACTGCATCCGGCATTTTTTTTTTTTTTCAGAAATAACTTTGCTAATTATCATTAAAAGCATTTACTCTGAAGTGTAAAAAGCTATACACTATACAACTGATTAGAAGGCATGTCACTGAAGTGTGTCTTTTTCCTTCCAATTCTGAGACCCAGACAGTTGCAGTATGAACATATATCCTGAATATGTCAGTATAATACACATAAATGAAGCAATATTTTCCTATTAGCATTGATTAAGAGGTTTAATGGCAGCTAGTATCAATGCACTATCCCAGATACTCATTTTCCCACTTTACACCACTAGGGCTGGTAAAGTTAATTGTTTATATACTCTCTAAGACAAAAATACATTGGCCATTGACAATGGTTATGCTGAGGCTTCTTAGCTTTATTATACAACCCATAAATCTTCTAACTCTAAATGCACACAATACCACAGAAATATTTCAGACCAGATCCTCTGCAGCAGTAAATCAATACAGCTCTGCTGAAATCAATGCCGCCAGCGTGATTTACAGTAGCTGAAGATCTGCCCTTTCGATTGCGGCCAGTGATATAAGAGACCCAAGAGGGTTATTACAGTAATATTCAGGAATATATTTTCCAGTAAATTACAGTTCTTTAAATAGAGACCAAGGAAACAATGCACAGGCACTGCACTATGACACTGTTGTAGCAGAGGATTAGCAGGAGGGGCTTCCAGTTCTTCACATAGACTCTAGCTACCTGTAGGTAGGCACCAAGCAGGCACCAGACCTAACCTGGCTGCCTGCTCCTGCTACTAGGTGGGTCTAAACTTCTGCTCCAACTACCAATGCAGATGATCCTTAACTTCAGCCAGCAGGTCCAGCCCACAACTTGAGAAGTTTATATAAACTGTGTTTGTTGGATTAGCACTAAGATTTAGGAGACTTAGAAATTTGCATTAGTTCACACTTGAAACCGACATAAAACTGGAATAACTTAAGAGTCAAGCAGGCCACGTTATGTAATCATGTTTGCAGTTTAATGATATTTCTGCGTTTGAATTTTTCTTAACTAGCTACTTACTGCTTGCAGAGTATGCCCTAGCAAACTAAGTGCACTGGTGAATACAGTTGAGATGTGGCACTGGAACATATTGTCATGGTTCAACCCCAGCCAGCAACTAAGCACCACGCAGCTGCTCACCCACTCCCCACCACCCAGCGGGGTGGGGGAGAGAATCGGGAAAAAAAGTAAAACTTGTGGGTTGAGATAAGAACAGCTTAACAGAACAGAAAGGAAGAAACTAATAATGATAATAATAACAATAATAAAATGACAATAATAATAATAAAAGAATTGGAATATACAAAACAAGTGATGCACAATGCAATTGCTCACCACTCACCGACTGATGCCCGGTTAGTTCCCGAGGAGTGAGCTGCCCCTCCAGGCCAACTCCCCCCAGTTTATATACTGGGCATGACATCACATGGTATGGAATACCCCTTTGGCCAGTTGGGGTCAGCTGCCCTGGCTGTGTCCCCTCCCAACTCCTTGTGCCCCTCCAGCCTTCTTGCTGGCTGGGCATCAGAAGCTGAAAAATCCTTGACTTGGTCTAAACACTACTTAGCAACAACTGAAAACATCAGTGTGTTATCAACATTCTTCTCATACTAAACTCAAAGCATAGCACTATACCAGCTACTAGAAAGAAACCAGCCAAAACCAGGACACATATACTCAGGCTCTCTTGTTTATTCTTCATATTGCTTTATTACTTAAAGGCATTTAGAAGCTGAACATATTTTCAGCTGCAGGTGTTCTTAGCAATTTTGCCAAATGTTTTTAAGTGATTGTATGCCTGTTCTGCTGGCCAGGCCAAGTCTTCCTTGTGGGTGATCAAATTACCAGAGCTCACCCCAAAAACTCTGGTTTAAGAAGGCTTCAAAATACATTAAAATAGAGAGCTAAGATACCAAATGTGCCCACAGCACCACAAAGTTAACTGTGGTTTGTCATCTTTTTTTTCACCTGTAACTAATGTAAGCATCCTGAGTTGAGGACAAGGCAAAATACGAAAGGAGAGATAACATTTTTCCAATAGCTGGAAAAAGAAACAAAAGACCCTCTCTCAAGCACAGAAACTTTTTGTTAGAGTTTGTCAATGTACGCTGTGAAAAAAGAAGAAAAACTTTTAAAAGTCCTTTTATTTGCCATTGACTAGAAATGGACAACATGAAGATAACAAGGAGAACTAATTTAGAAGAGTTTCAGCTCAGGTGAATGCACTGTTTTTGTTAGCCAACACTCAGCACTCTATAAACTTACAAGTGACTTTGGAGCTTTGTTTTTGTAAATGTTTTGGCTGTTTAAAATCTGTAATAAAATAAAGGATTATTTCCTTCTTTGTTAACGAGCCTTCCACATCTCTTACCACACAACCTGACAAGATTAGGGACTGGAGACAGAATGTTTAATTACTTTCCCAGGCTGTTTAATGTTTGCAAAGGCTGCTTAGAAATGTGGATGAAAAGAGAATAATTATCACTTAATTATATAATCTTTAAAGAAAACAAGAACAGGTTTCGTCTTTGAACTGTATGTATGCCAGATAACACAATACTCTTGGGCTCAAATCCCCCTCACAAATTACTGAAAGATGGTTGAGTATCTGTTATATTAGTTCACTGCATTAATACAAGTGCAATAGACCTAAAAAGAATACATGGAAGTTCTGTGATACATGATGCTCTATTAAAACTTCATATTTTTTTTTAGGTAAGTATTTTAAACTGGCAAAAATACAGTCACAGAGAGGAGGAACTGAATTTACACCCTAAAAGTACCAATGGAAAAACAAGTAACATTGCTTTAATGAATAAAGAAGCAATTGGGTATTCTCTGTTATTTCTTACATTGATTCAAAGTCAAAGTCCCAGCTACATTCTTTGGTGGCATTTTGAAGATGACATTGACAGAAATTCACTGATGTGTTCCTTTTAAAGCAGGGGAGACAGGAACATAAAGGAATAACTCTTTAATGTATTACAAATTGCTAAGATGCAGTGTCTTCTTTGGACAGCAATATGTAAACATATCAAATCATAAATTCAAACTTTCAGGTAAATTATTCGTAATAGAACTAGATAATTCTAGTACAAGACTGTACCTTGGAAAATCTGCCCTAATAGACCTTCTTTAAAACAGCACCTCTATAGCACTGCTAAGGCTGTACTTCATTACTTGTGATTGTACTTAAAAAAAATTAAGTCAGTGGGAGCTTTTTCTATTGAAATCCAGAATTTAGCCTTACTGAAGGAAGAAAGCAGAAAAATGCTTAGACTGAAGAAAGAGGGGGAAAAAAAGTAGCATTTCCAAGATGGGACAAAATTTGCTTTATTCCAGTCAGCCTAAGAATTAGTATACATTCTGGGGGGTTTGTTAATGTGTCTTAAGGTGTGTTAACTCCATTCTAGAAACTAATTTTAACAATTTAAGACACTTAAATGAACCTTGATGAGAGTTAAGAATAAAACAGCAAGGATCTATTACAGAATAAGCTAAAATCTAACAGCTGGAAGTCTTGGCATATATCTTTGGCATGAATACCATCTTTACCTTAATATATATAGATATATATTTAGCTATAAAGTCAGCTACGGTGCGCATTCATATAATACTAAATAACTTCATGATATTGTGATGGGTTGACCCCAGTCAGCAACTAGGCAGCCACACAGCCACTTGCTCACTACCCCACTCCCGCCAGCAGGACAGGGGAGAGAATGGGAAGAGAAAAAGCAAGAAATCTTGTGGGCCAGAATAAAGGTAGTTTAATAAGTAAAGGAAAGATGGGGGCAGGGTGGGGGGAAGATGCAAAGGCAAACCCCTTCCCACAAGCAGACTGATGCCCAGCCAGTCTCTGAGCAATGGACACCTTGAAAGACAAAACCCCCACCCTGTTCTTCTCCTTAACCTGATTTATTGCGGAGCATGATGTTATATGGGATGGAATATCCCTTGGACGATTTGTCCCCAGCCCCAACCTCTTCCCGCTCCCCCATCCCATCGAGTGCGAGCTTTGCAGACTCTCAAGGTGTCCTTTTCCTCTGGTTTTGGATCCATACGTGAACATGCTGATCTATTCCCATTAGGACTGAGGAAAGACATACAACTGTTTTACTCTCTCTCTCTCGTCACCTCTCCGTAAGGCATGCCCCAGGAGCGTACGGTGAAGCCTCAGCAGTTCTCTCTCTGCTTCTGCTCCTTGGCAGCCCACAGTACCCACACAGGTGAAGTCATTAGCTTTCTGACTGGCAGTGTTATTATAGGGCTTTGCGTGGTTTTTCCCTTTTCCTTAAATATATGGTCTTTGGAATATGCTTGCTCTTTTCTTGCTGGAAAATCCACTACTGCTCTGGATAAAATTTAGTGTACCACTAGAAACACTGGACTTATATTCTTTACTTCTGCATGAAGTCAGGATTTTGACAAAAAGACAATATATTTATTTCTTTATGAAGTGGAATTGTTTGCATCTAGGAAGTTCACTAGCAAAAACTGTAGTACTGCTATGTTGCGTGGTATCAATGGGAGGCTGCCTTTCACAGCTGTGTTCACACTGATAGGGATTCAAAATCACATACATAACTGCCTTATGTCCTCTTTCTGATTTTCTGAAAGCACTCTGTCCTACTTTCACCATTAATCTTACATACATAAGTACATCTGCAAAGAGTCTTTCTAAGTGGCTGTGTAATCCTGTGAGTTTTCCCCTGTCTCTAAGTTGCTCTTGGAGTCATTCAAACTCATGGCTTCTGAAAATGTATTTTTGCTTCATCAGATTCGTGACCTTTTATACCACTAAGATGCTCTCTATTTTTTCCCTGCCCCCAATCTTGAGCAATTTTCCTGGATCAGGACAGCAGGCACACATGCTGTTGGGGTTTACTCAACCCAGGCAGGTATTCTAAATCAATATCCTCTGTCGACACTTCCTACTTCTACTTAGAAGTATATGAGATGCTCCCACTTGTTTTGCAGACAACTAACAATACTGCAGACCTTTCTGTCAGTCATTCTTACTGAAATAGCATACACATCTCTGAAGTGATGCAAATACTACTTTCCAAAAGTGAACATACAAATAAAAATTCACATACCTCAGCAGAAATTTAACTCTTCCACCAGGCAGTACTGTAGTCTGTGAATGCTTGATGAGTATCTTCTTTCATTTCTACATATTTTACAAATTTTATAGTAAACATAAAAAAAAGCCAAGTTACCAACAAGATCATGCTGTCATCCTATCCTTCAGTCTTCACCACCATCCCTGTCAAAAAAAAAAAAAGAAAATACCTTGAAAAAACTGAGAGAGTTAAGCTGTAAATGCAAGGGCTTTGGGTACTCCTCGTTTCATGTGAGCCTGCAAAAGCCTTATATCTCTGTACCGCTGAGAATGTTGCAGGCAGCCACAGATCTTCATGTGCTCACTCACAGATCTTTGTATGCTAAGGAGCCAAATAGCCTAATTTGGTGTGTTAAAATAAAAGAACATAAGAAGTACTAGATCAGACAGAGGTCTAGCTGGCTTGGTATTCTGTCTCAAACACTGGTCACAAGCAGATGATTAAGAGTTAAAACAGAACCAGTGAAGGACATTTCCAATTTTCTCATGTGCTCTGCCAGGCTCCAAGTATTTTCTATACAGTCCACTTATTCAGTAGGATGTATATTTAGTATTTGTAAAAAATACACAGTATCCATTTATATTTGGTATCCTCAAATGGCTTTCTCTCTCATGCTTTTGTCCAGTAATCTATGGGTCCAGGTAACCTTTCACCATCTGCAACACCCTCTGGCAATGAGTTTCACTGCCCAGAAGTACTGTGAAGAACCACCTCCTCTCGTTTCTCTGAATTTACCTCATCCGAGTTCTGTCTGATTACCCAAAAAGAAAACTTTTTTTTCCAAGTTGTTGGAGGCTTTGCATAGACCTAACTTGAAATCCTTAATATCACTGCAGTAAGGGAGAGAGGAAAGCAGAAAAATGCAAGAAAGGTAGAGCCTAGGCGCTCTGCTCTTTCAGACTTGGTGTTATATGGTGCAAGTTAAGGGAACCAGAGAACAGCTGTAATTCATGCTGATCTAGCACATCTCCAAGGAGAACTGTTTCACTCCTTCTCCGACCCATCAAGGGTCATGTCCAGCTCGCTCCAATTGCTCTGCGTTATGATTCTACCCATTAAGTGATTTTTTCATGACGTAGCTGTCCAGATTCCTTGTCTATTCCCTGAAACATCCCACTTAATCTTCCTAAAATGGGCGTTACTTCCTCCTGAAAGTTCACCAGCCTTAGTGCCCTTATGTTGCTGTTCTGATTTCCTCTTAAATGCTCAAATCATGATAGGCACATTCCAGACACGCTTCTGCTCTTCCTCATTTCCTCTCATGCATGCTAAATATATTGAAAAGGTTGGGATAGAAAATTTTGCTGATGGCAAGGGTACTGTAGGACTTCTTTCATTCCTAATCACATCTCCCGTTTTTAACCAGCTAGTAAACAGCTCACACTAGTCTTTTCTTTCTGCCTGGAGTTTTTCCTTTTTGTGTGAGGCCTTGCAACTCTCTTCTAAATTTCTAAATGCTTTTAGAACCTTTTAGAATCATTTCATGGGATCACCAAATACCTTCCAGACAGGATTTTTCATTTGTTTTTGTTTTACGAAAAACAACTATAATAGACCACATACAAAGTTTTTAATCTCTGTCATGCTCAGTCTAATAGGTGGGTAGAACAGGTGACATTATGATTTATTATATTTGTAATATGACTACACAGCAAAAATAATTTTTGAAAGAAACTTAAAGTATATCTTGTTTTTTTTGATTCCTTTTTTTTTTTTTTTTTTTTAAAATCAATAGGGAACTGGAATATCCATGTTGGTTTTTTTTCTTTAGTAAGGGCTTAGTTTCAAGTGACCAGTCCTTTTTATTCTTTGATGTTTGAATATCATTTATAATGGCACCAACTCTTTTTTTTTTTAACCAGTCTGAACTAAGATTTCCAGTGTTTCACTGTGTGTCTGCAGTTAGGGTCCTTTGTTACTAGCTGTTAACTCATCTGATGCTGAGAATCCATTCATTTAACCCTTGTTAGTGAAATAGTTTGAATTTGTTTTATGAGGAATAGATGTAGATGAAAATATGAAATAACTCTTCAATTTCTGAGCCCCAGATTCATGCTCCACACTGTTGTACCTGCGTTGCTAGTGAGCAAGCACCAGCATTTGGGAATGCTGCGAAGATAAAAATGAAGCCTCAGACCTCTGTCTCCATACATACCATAGATGTACAACTTTCGCGGAGTCTTGTATCAAAGATTTATTGCTCAGATGTCCAGTGTAAGAACATGCAGTTCCCACACACCACACAAACAGTTTGTGCTGTGATATGAACTACAGCTAATGATATGAACTACATTTGTCCAACTATATCTACTATCTGAATGTGACACTAAACTCAGGGGAATCCTGGGTTAATCTACAACAAAATGGATTGCAAATCTATAAAACTGAGTCCCTTCAAGAAGCAACTTCTGAAAATGTAAGTAACAGTCCAAACTGCTGAACAAACACATGCATCATCAAATCTATGTCAGAGCTTTTTTCAAGGAATGAAAATAAATATTTTATAAAATGCATCCACAGGATATGCTGAATCTACAAATAAAATTCCAGCTCAGATTTTGGGGCATAAAAAATTATATTACAGGAAAGGATTTATTCTCTTACAAAATAAGGCCTAAAAACTGACTAGCTACAATGAAATAGTACATTCTTAGTCCCTAATGCATTCATTATAAAATAAACCTACTCAGATTTGAGAAGATAGCTGTCTAATTAGCAGTGAAAGAAAACCAGAAAATGTGGCTCATGATACCTCACTTCTAGTTTCTGACTGCTACAAGTCCAAGAAAACCATAAATGAAAGATTTTAATTTCTACACATGTTGAACCCAAACTATTGTAATACATGAAATATAACTGTACATTTCTTTCCAGATGTAAACCTTTCATTATTCCCTTCGGTTATCAACTTTAATAACCTTGCAGACTGCAATGGTCTCCTCTAACAAAAAGCAGGCTTTACCATACCTTTCAAGTTGACCCTTTCAGAGAATGACACTATCAAAATAGGAGTTTACCACTAGCATTGTTAACTTATAATGAGGAGTCAAAATTCCAGCTCAGAAGCACAGGACATCCTCTGAGATCAAGTCCCCCAAAGTGAAATAATTAGAAATGAGTCGAGGTATTCTGAAATCAGACTACATTTATAAACACAAATAATCCCCTTTCTTCTTCCTTGTAAGCATAGAAAAAAAAAATCAGTAGAAAAACATTAGCTAGGTCTATGTTTCTCCTTATTAAAAATACTTGTCACATATTTAGTACCAGACATTATTCAGTTAGTCAGCAAAGGAATAAACACATTGACAAAAAAAAAATCATTTGAAGGCTATAAAATACAGAGACATAATTCTGTCTCTGAAAGTCCTTTCACATTGATCCTTGAATTGGAATTATTTTGGAGGATATTCCAGGTTCATACCACTGTCTACTGTCCCATTCTTAAATTAAGCATTCATTTTTGGCCAGTGTTAGAGATACAGTGAAAGGCTCTGGTCTGACCCAGCCAGCCATTCTTTCAGCATCCTTTTGAAGTTCTTTAACTCACTGGTATCCCACACTGAAGCAGTTATAAAGGTTCATAGAATAACTTCAAAAATACTGAGCTAATTCCGCAATCAGGAAAGCCCTTTCCCAGCTTGTGATAAGATATGTCTTCTTTTGGCACCTCCTTCTTGCTCAACAGCCTGCAGAAAGTATCCGCTTCGTGCTTGATATTCTTGTAGATCCTGATGTTATCTGACCTGAGATTTCATGGTTTGAAAGGAAAGGAGGTAGACGTCTTCCTCTTCCCTCCCCCCATTTCATATCAGAATAAGCTTGTTCTTTCAGGCTTTTTTTCTTTATAAAGAGAGACGATAGCACGGTGAGAAGGACTGAGATTCAAGTCTCTCAATGACTCATGAATGAATGAGGGGAAAGAAGAGGCAAATGAGGAATCTGAACCTGAGCGTACTCCAGGGGAAGTTACTGAACTTTACTACCTTGTCTTACTGAATCCTTTTTTTCTTCCACCCTAAACTTATGAAGCCCTTCATGGGAGAACTGGCACAGGCATTCCTGACCAGAGCTTCAGGTGTCAGCCTCTTTTTTGCCCTTTTACAATGTTTTTTTCCCCAACAGCTTCAGGGTTTTGACACATACGTCATGTAAGGTCTTACACAGCAGACCCCTCCTTCTCCAGTCCTGACAAGGCTGGAAAAGGTCAACTTACTACATACTTGGTGGGACAGGAGAAAGTAAGTCAAGCCTTTCCTTCCTCTGTCATCGTCTCTGAGGGCAACACAGGGCTCCTTCTCAGTTTTTTTATTGTTACCCTTTGAACCATTACCATGGTGATCCTCTTGGAGCTGGGTGCTTGTTTCTTTTTTTCTTTATTAAATCTTTTCCTGTGTGAGCTAGAAAATACTTCTCCCAGTCATTCTTTTATCTCTTTCAGGAGAATGAGAGAGGCATTCTCTAGAGAAGCAATAGATCTTCTTCTTCTTCCCTTTGTATTTTTCAGAGAGAAGACAAAGAAGTAGCAATAACAGCAATATGCACACACAGCAACCATTACTCTATCTGTATATATATGTACACACACAGAGAAAGGTTATCTCTACGCTTAGATTACTTAAAACACCACACTTTGTCCACACCAAAGAAAAACGAATTTGCCTCTTATTCAGTACCGCACAGCTGAGTGCAAACTGCTACAAAATCATAATTGCAATCATAATAACACAATAAAATCACAATAGCAATCACAATGTTATATCTGCTTTGCAGCAATTCGAGTACTTTCACACAAACACTACCTTACACCTGGGAATGTATCCTTACCAGGATGTCCTATGGTGCTCTCTTTAGGGAGGAACCTGCTCTTGAGGGGACGGGCAATGAAGCTGGTACTATTTACTGCATACACTCGTGCACATCCTTCTGTTTTCTCAGCAGTTTGTTCAACAGCATTCCTGTCAATGTTGGAGGAGCCGTGTTTGAAATTTGTATCAATCGTCCTGACGGTGCTTGCTATTTTATTGCGACAGGGTCTAAGAGAACAAGGTCAAGAAAAATATTTTTTTCAGACAATTTCAAAACAAAATTTGACAGGGTACTATTAAAAAGTAGTGATTTTTGCAACAAATGCTAAAATCAGTTCCTCCACCTCTGTCCTGTTAGATTTTTCTTCAAGTCACCAAGTATAACTAGAAAGATGGTAGTGTAACAATATGTCAAAATATGGAAAATCTCATTTACTGAAATTGAGGTGCATGCACTACTTGATTGATGGGCAGCTGTGTGAGAAGACGAAAGTACAGCAGGGACAAGAAAAAGACCTATTCTCTCTGTGGGTGATGGACAAAAATAGACATCTGAAAATGAATCCACATAACCTAGAAGTATGACCATCAGCCTACCTCTTGATAACTCTATTCACTTCATCTAGAAATACCAATCTGCAGAACAGAATCTAAGCCAAAGGTATCTAAAAAAGTAACAAAGCTGTCCTCAAAAGCCATAAGCCATTTATCTGATTCTAACAGTGCCATGTGCTGTTACATGAAAGAACCCGGTTCAAGTTCCCTGGGCACTTCCTAGTTCTATTGTTGTAATGAAAGTGTGGGGAATTTAAGATGTGGAGGAGAAAAATCATTCTCAGCTAGTGCTGAAGTCTTCATTTCTTTATTATACAAAAAGCAAATTAATAAATCACACTATCTGAGTATCTCCCAACCACCTGCAAACACAGGATTTTTTTTCAACTGTTGTTCCAATTTTTCCCTGTTGCAAAATTGAAAGGTTATTTTAAGCCTGATCTGTGCTCATATCATCACAAAACAACTCTGGTAAGACAGTACAAAAGTACTGTTTTCTTACATAAACTAGTTATAGGAAGTCATAGAGAGGATAGGACTTGCAGCTGCTCGTACATACAGCTAGCAGCTTCAGACTGAAAAAACCCTGAGTCTCTGCACAAGCAGCTTGACTCAGAGATGCACACTGCATCCTCACCACCAAGCATTCAGCAGAGCCCTGTTTCACAGGCATTAGTGTGATGTCACACAATTTCACCCAGGCAGTCATTGCAGGATGCCTGTCTCTAAAATAATCTAACACACCCTTATTGTCCTACATGGTAATAAAAATTAACAGTGTAACAAAAAACCCCCCACACTGTAGAAATGCCATGCACTTGAAATTAACTTTAAGTTGATTATTTTTCAGCATATAATTCTGCAATATATCTTTGCAGGAAAGACATCTTCATCTCTGTATTAAGCTCAATTACTTTATATCAGCTGCTTTTGATATCTGTTCCCTTTAGAAAATATGTTACTGTGTCAACAAATCTCCTTTATCTTTAATAAAAATGATTGCTATCTACTGTAGAGTAACTTTGAACAAGATTATTGTTTTGAAGTGAAGTAACTTTTTTCTGGTAAAGGTTTTATATGTTCCCTTAAAATGGTCTTGGTTTTGGCTGGGATAGAGTTAATTTTCTTCCTAGTAGCCAGTATAGTGTTATGTTTTGGGTTCAGTGTGAGAAGAATGTTGATATCACACTGATGTTTTCAGTTGTTGCTAAGTAGTGTTTAGACCAAGTCAAGGATTTTTCAGCTTCTGATGCCCAGCCAGCAAGAAGGCTGGAGGGGCACAAGGAGTTGGGAGGGAACACAGCCAGGGCAGCTGACCCCAACTGGCCAAAGGGGTATTCCATACCATGTGATGTCATGCCCAGTTATCGTGGTTTAACCCCAGCCAGCAACTAAGCACCACGCAGCCGCTCACTCACTCCCCCCCCATCCAGTGGGATGGGGGAGAAAATCAGGAAAAGAAGTAAAACTCCTGGGTTGAGATAAGAACGATTTAATAGAACAGAAAAGAAGAAACTAATAATGATAATGATAACACTAGTAAAATGACAACAGTAGTAATAAAAGGATTGGAATGTACAAATGATGCACAGGGCAATTGCTCACCACCCGCCGACCGACACCCAGCCAGTCCCCGAGCGGCGAAAACCCTGCCCCCCCACTTCCCAGTTCCTAAACTAGATGGGATGTCACATGGTATGGAATACACTGTTGGCCAGTTTGGGTCAGGTGCCCTGGCTGGGCATGAGAAGCTGAAAAATCCTTGACTCTAGTCTAAACACTACTGAGCAACAACTGAAAACATCAGTGTTATCAACATTCTTCACATACTGAACTCAAAACATAGCCCTGTACCAGCTACTAGGAAGACAGTTAACTACATCCCAGCTGAAACCAGGACACCAGTATATAAACTGGGGGGAGTTGGCCTGGAGGGGCAGCTCACTCCTCAGGAACTAACCAGGCGTCAGTCGGTGAGTGGTGAGCAATTGCATTGTGCATCACTTGTTTTGTATATTCCAATTCTTTTAGTATTATTATTGTTATTATTATCATTATTAGTTTCTTCCTTTCTGTTCTGTTAAGCTGTTCTTATCTCAACCCACAAGTTTTACTTTTTTTTCCCTGATTCTCTCCTCCACCCCGCTGGGTGGTGGGGAGTGAGTAAGCGACTGCGTGGTGCTTAGTTGCTGGCTGGGGTTAAACCATGACAAAAATTTATTTCAAAATGTTCAAAAGTTACTCTGAAAGAAGTTCAGATGAACCTTTAACACTTAGATTTTCTCTTTCAAAAGAGATTTACAAGCAAGTTAGAAATGGGCATATTGATCTCAAAGTCAGTATTGATTATCAAGTCAGAAGCTTTCTGGTTCAGCTTCATTCCTCCCAAATTAAGCATTTATCTCAGGACTCTAGATCACCCCTGGACCAGCAAAGTAGTTTAAGCCTCAATCCTGCATCCCCGCCCATTTCCATTGCCACAGACAAAATCTGAAGATGTCACTGTCTGAATCTCTTAGCTCTGAAAATCTGAACCCAGACTCGAGCCCAGCTACCAAAGGCAACAGAGACATAAACACATTAGGTTTCCCATATATCAGACAGAGATATTAATATTTTAAGAAAAAGAGGATCATTTATCCCTCTTAAGAGCTTTTACCTCTTAGCAACACAGAAAGTCTAAACTCTTCTGCCTTTTACCCTTTTTCTGTTACCATTGGTAGCATGGAAACCTCTGCACCATCTAGGTTTAATCCCCAAATCTTTTCTTTGCATTCTTAACAGTAATTCTAAACACCAATCATGTATCAGTAACCAAAATACTTCCAATGAAAAAAGAAATGTTTGAAACAAGCAATTCAGTTGAACTAGTTTTTCCCCTCCAATCTCCAATTTTTCATCTATCCAAAACATAGAAAGCCAGACCATTTAACAGGAGAGCCAGATTTTGAAGATTTACAGCTATATTTTGCTATCTCATTTTCCTTGCCACCACTTACAGACAACATTTCCCTTTTGACTACTCAGACTAACGGAAACCAAGCTACCTCAGCAGTACTAGGGTACTAGTACTAGTATTCTCCTCTCTCGTGCCAGTTGTAGGTAGTGATACCAGAAGAAACAGGTGGACCCAGCTTACCAATACCTGGCTCCAAGGCTGGTGTCACCAGCAGAATTTTAGGCTTTTCAATCATCGGATGGTCTATGCGACACCAGGTCTGCTGGGGCCTGATGGTACTCACCTTTCTCAATGGGGGAAAAGTATTTTTGCTCCCAAGTTAGCAGGGCTGTTTGAAAGAACTTTAAACTAGGTTTGAAGGGGGGGAAAGGGATAAATTCAGGCTTACTAGTGATAAACTATGGGATGGCATGACAATGTTTGAGGGACAGTGTGTAGTGTGGGTCTTCGCTCTGCTCCACAATGTACTGAGCACACTGGAAAGCATTTGAAATGCTTGTACGCGAATGCACACTGTACGAGGAATAACCAAGAGGAACTAGAAACTTTGGCTCAGTCCCAGAGCTATGACATCATTGGCATAAGTGAGATTTGGTGGGAAGAGTCCTGTGACTGGAGTACTATGATGGATCGTTATAGGCTCTTCAGGAAAGTTAGGCGCAGCAGACGAGGTGGAGGGTTAGCGTTGTACGTAAAGGAGGAGTTGGACTGTACAGCACTAGCAGCTGGGGATGACGTGGTTGAGAGCTTCTGGGTAAGGATTAAGGGAAAAGCTAATAAAGTGGGCAATCACCAACCGTATGAAATTTAACAAGAGCAAAGGCCAGATTCTGCATCGCGGAGAGTGTAATCCTGGGTGTACGTATAGACTGAGGACGAGAAGCTGGAGTTCAGCCCTGCAGAAAGGAATCTGGAGGTTGACGGTAAGCTCAATATAACTCAACAATGTGCCCTGGCATTCAAAATGGCCAACCATATCCTGGGGTGCATTAAGTACAGCGTAGCTAACCGATCTTCACAAAGGGTGGGGAGGGATGGGAAAGAAGGGACCATGCAATTCTTGACAATCATCAGAAGAACTGTTTACTGCCAGAAGATGCTGCAGGTGAGCCTGCAGGACATCCATAGCATCTGTCCTCTCCCAGCTAATGTTGGGTGCAGAGGCTGGGCTGCTAGTGGGGAGCTGGCCGGGCATTCCTCTGACAGGCATTGGTGTGATCTCATGGAAGGGAGCCCAGGCACGCTAGGCGCATGCCAGATCAGCAGGTGGATCCACTTCCACCAGTTCTTCCTTATCTAGAGGTGGAGCTGCCCCCACGGGCTTCACGTCATTCTGTGGCAGATTGACACCCATGGGCCCCTCGCCATGCATAGACTCCACACCAGTCTTTGATGGGCTGACAGGCCTGGGCCCCATACCATTCCTTGGCAGACTGACACAACTGGGCCCCTCACTGTTCCCTGGTGGATCCACATCCATGGACTCCACACCATCAGTCACACGGGCAGGGCAATCGCTCACCTCGTGGGTCCCTTCTGACTCAGGATGCTCCATGATTCTATACCTCCTTTTTGCATTTTTGTCCCTCTTTTTGCTGTTCTTTGGATGACATTAAACATCAGTTCAGGAACCCTGAGGAAGACTAAAATAATGAACAGATCTAGCTAAGCTACAATACAAAACAAAAAGATTATAAGCAATTCACCTTGAAAGTAGAAGCCATCATTATTCCTTTTCATGGCTATTTAAAAACTAAAAAAAGGAAAGCTGCTGAAGTAATATTTTCACCTTTATACATTGTCCTAAAGAAAGTGTCATGGTTGAAAAATCATCAGAAATTCTATTTTCCACTTCCATTGTGAAATTAAGAGAGCTTTTGCATTTTGAACTCTACCCACACACTGCGGCAGTAGTCCCCTGGATTGTTCTGAGTCTTAAATAGGTGTGCTTTGGAGAAAGCAGAAGGAAAAAATCCTTCAATAGATCCCACACTAATGACATACTAAACTTCTAAAAAGTTTTCTTTCCATATTTATTGAAGCAAGGCAGTTAATTTTGTACTCATGGGTCCCAACGTATTCACAGTTTCCTACAGGAGATTTGGATATTTCTCTGCTTGGACAATTGTGGCTGTAATTATCTATTATCCCAGCAGCCTGAACCTTTTTGTGAGCACATATTATTAGTTGGTGGCAGTGCTCAAATGTTACCTGACATTGGCAAAGAACAATCTCTGGGCCTAGCTTTTCTTCATATATACTGGTATGTGAATCAATAATAGCTCTTCAGAACTCAAAAAGTCTAGCCCAGAGTGAGATTGGAGTAATGAGGGAAAAATCAGGCTCTCCAGTTTGAAATTGTCTTATTAGAGAAACTAGTTGGTACTTAAAAGTGAACTTGAAAAAAATTTTATTTTTTGACTCATCTGTGGAAACTGTGGGTCTGCTGAGGGTGAACAGAGCCAAATATAGTCATAGTCTTAACAAGAGGGATGTTGTGGACATTATTGCATCGCATAAGTGCAAATTATGTGCCACACTGGACAGTATCATATTCACCCTGTCAGCAAGTCCCAGTTGGGAGGTCACTAGAACTTCTTTGCATATTATGTCTTCATTTCTAAAATATTTCAGGTCAGATCTCAGTTAAACTGTCACAAATCTTCTGAAACTAAGGCAAGGCATAGCATTCAGGAAGGCATGTCTTTATCCTTACCCTGTGTGGCTATGCCCTTGTTACGGAGCAGGCTGGTCCTTCAGAGAAGTCCTAGTGGAGGTAGGAGGGAAGAGGCACTCTCCACACCTGGTGAGCGCTCTGAAGTAATGCACTTCCAGTCTCTTACCTTGTCTGAAATGATACGGCCACCCAGCTCCACAGGAGTTCACAGATCTGCTGCACTATCATAGGATGGGCAGTTTGGGCAACATCTGAACTGTGATGCAGTTGTGTGCATTGAAGGTCTTTCCTGTTTCTCTAGCCTAGTCTACACCTTATCTGTAGGAGATACTTTGATGTGGTTTCCTTAGAGTGGCTGGTAAGTTTGGTCACGAACACGCAACAGCCTGTGTATGGTTTCTAGTAATACTGGGCAATGATCCTCCTAAAATTACCAAGTTTCCCTCAAATCGTTAGTCACTTATGAAGGACTGGCTAAGAAGACTGAGAGCAGGGCAGGCTGTCTCTTCCCTTCAATCTTTACTTCCCCTCTCCCACAGGTCACTACTCCTGCTCTATAAAGAGTATTCCTTTGGAAATGAAGGGTTTTCCACAACACAGAGAATTAAATGCAAATTCAATAAAATACATCAAAGCTTATCTTTATGTCCAAGACTTAGTTAACATAAGTACATGTACATTTTTTAACCCTCTTATGTTTTTCATTGCCAATGAATCACTGATCCTTCAGGACCTTTCCCCTGTATCCACTTTAGCACTAAAGAATTTCAAGTACTTAGAATAATTTAGAGAAAGAGAGCTTGTACATATTTATGATATATTCTGTTCAGCTTAGAAATGTGGCATCTTGAAAATGCAGCAGAAACTTAAATTTCAGATTTATGATGGTAGAATTGTTCTCCCCATTTTGTGTTCTACATTAACTGAATTCATTACCAGGTTTCTGAGTTTAGGCATAAAAAAGTTGCACATAAGAATGAAAACACAGTAATTGCATAAGTATAGGTTTAATACCAGGCAATTAATGTGGAAATGCTGTCATTGTTTCACCTGGTTTTGACACCTTTTAACTGATGCCAGCTAAGACAAACCACGGTCAGTCATTAGAAGAGTAAATTAAATAGGGATCTTACTGAAAAGTATTAAGGCACCATTTCCTACCTTGCTTTCTGAAATCCAAAGCTATCCAAAGCACACTGGCTGTGTGCTTGATCTCATAATGAAACTGTACGTTAAAGTGAATTGCAGGAGTCCATACAATTCTGTTTTCCACAGTGGTAATTCATTAAAGTCTGGAATTAAGTTGTGTAAAATATAAAACATCATGGCTCTGAATTAGTCTATGAGAAAAGCAAACATTGCAAGGACAATGAAATTAAAAGTTGACTTTGCACCTCAATTAAACCCAATATCATGTAAGGGTGACCATTCTTCCACGACTGAATGAAACAACTATGAAAACTTAAGAGACATTAGAAGGGCAATAAACAGTACTGGGAAAAGCTTCAGGTATCTCTGTGTAAACTAAGTAAATGACACATTAGGTGATGGATGCAAAGCATACATTTTTAGAGATCAGACAGGATGGCTTCTTTAAAAATAAATTTTCAAAGACGCCTGACCTCTCTCCTTCTCTCCATGCTCTCCACTCCTCCTCCTCACCCCCACCCCCAGTACACTGAAAAAAATATATTTCTGCATCTTGGATTAGGCCTAAAATCTAGATTAAGAGGTAACTACCAATGAGACCATACTGTATTTGAATTCAACTTCATTATAAAATCTCCCCTCTCTCCTCCCCCATGAAGAGGGCTCTATTTGGCCATTATTTAGCAGCAATATTTAACAAAACCAAACAACCCAGGAGTATTAAAACACTAATAAAAAATAACAGTTTCTGGTGATATGAAGACTGTTTGGAAAACCTGTCTAGGATGCTCAGAATAAATGTAGGTCATCTGTAAAAAACCCTTCTGCGTCTCAAAAATCCATACTAGTTAAAAAATAGAAGAAAATAGTTGAAAAAGCTTTCTGAAAGCAGAACTCATGTGAGAATATAGAAAATTTCTAACAAAACTGCAGACTTCCTTAAGCTGAAATGTGAAAAGGCAATAAAGAAAGTCACAATCATTTTGCGAAGTAACTTCTCAGAGATACAAACATTTTCAGGGTAACATTGGAAAGCGAAATTCTGCCAGAGAGTCAGTGAACATATTGGAAACCAAAAGGAGAGTGCAAAGAAGATAAAGCCAAAACAGAGAGCTGAATATGCTATTTGTACAGAAATATGCTACAAAAGAACCCAGGGAAGCTCCCACACCCCAACTTCCCTTCATGGAGGTGGAGAATCATAGCAGAATTTACTTTGGAAGAGGCCTCTGGAGACCTTCCAGTCCAAAACCTTGCCCAAAGCCAGGACAGCTCAGATCAGGGTGACCACTCCAGAGCCTCTCTGGGCAACCTGTTCAAGTGTTAGATCACCCTCACTTTGAAATTTAATTTCCCAACACTCGGTCGGCTTTTCCCAGGTTGCAACTTGTGTTTGCCATCTCTCACCCTGCGTACCTTGGAGAAGAGTCTGACTCCTTCCCCGGCTCCCCCAAGCCCACTTCTTCCCAGGCTGCAGGACATTAACCAGTAGCGGCTCCATATTGACACATGAGGGACACCACTAATAATCAGCCAGTGGCTGGACTTGATGCCACTGATAACGCCTTTGAGACCAGTTGATCAGCTATTTTTTTCCCACACAGTTCATAGCCTACCTTTCCAGTCCGTATCTCACCAACTTGCAACAAGATACTATGGGAAACCATGCCAAAGGCCTTGCCGAAGTCAAAGTAAGCAACATCCTTTCCTCCCCCCTCATTTACAGAGCCAGTTGCCTCATCACAGAAAGTTATCATATTGGTCAGATACCAGTTTATCCTTAGTAAATCTGTGCTAGCTGTTTTGAGTTGCCTTTTGTCATTTAAGTTCCAGAAGGATTAGTTCCACAGCCTTCCCAAGAATTGAGACAAGGCTGACCAGCCTGCGGTTCCCAGATACTGACCCTCTCGCTGGGACATGGTGTATACTAACTGTTCCATAATGTGGATCCAATGCCAGATGAATAAAAGGTGACAGACACGACAGCCATATTTTAAAAGCAGGCTTTGGAAGCAACCTTTGAAGGAAGCTGGGATCAGGAATTCTCACCTCCCTACCATAATATTATTATTAAAATACATATACATATACGCATGTGTATATATGCTTATAACATATTGTAAAAAAACAATATAGAATGAAATTAACACACTTAAGGATAAATGTAATATAATAGGAAAGAATCGAGTTTGTTGGTTTTTTTAAATTAAAGTGCATGCGTGTCTCATTAGTCCATCAGAGTTCCTTTAAATAAATTGCAAAGCATGATGGGAAAGCGTAGTAATTCCAAAATGGTTTTGGTGAAGTCCCTCACCAGAAACTGTTAAAGGAAGTTAGTTGTGGCATAATGCAATGGCATGCTTCACAGATTAAAAATTGGTGAAAAGATAGGAAACAAATGGTTGGAATAAACAATCGGCTTCCACAGTGGATGGTGGTTACCAGGATTGTTCACAATTATTCATGCCAACACCCATTGTGTTCAAAAAAATTCATAATCTAGAAAAGGTGACAAAATTTGCAGCTGATATAAAATAGTTCAAGACATTCAAAAGCAAATTTCACCCAGAGGTACTGCAGAACATCTAACATTACAGAATGACTAGGCGATAAAATTAAACTCATTTTTTGTACAGGGAAACACGTGGGGAAAAAAAAAAAAAGTCACTAACCATACATATGCAGTAAGGAGAGCTAAACTACTGCCACTCAGGAAAGAGATCACAGGGTGACTGTCACAAATTCCTTGAAATGCCAGTTTAATCAGCAGCGCCACTTCACGTCCCCAGAAAAGTCGGGTATTACTACCTGAATAAAGGGGTGGTGATCAAACAGAAAATATCTGCATACCTTTGAATAAATCAGTAGTGCACTGATGCAGCATGCAACACCTTTTAACAGAGGAACCCATTCCTGCAGGAAATAGTAAGGACCAACTCTATAAATAGATTCAGAAGACATTAATCAAATGCCCAAGGACAGATCCACTGGGAGTGTGAAGTACAGGAACACAGGGAACCTCCAGCTTAAAGCACTGCTTGCCAGGACCTTCAAAAGTGTACCTAGGGATGCACATGCACCGGGGATACATCTACACCTACCAGAAGACACTGCCAGAGACAACATATTGGCCCAAATGAATCTTTGCTCTGACCCAGGACAGAACTTACATTATGATTCTTGAATAGTAAAATGTAAATCAGATTTACGTTTCAGAATTCATTCCAGGTTTTATGTGTTACATTTTTAGCGTAGCAAGTAAGGCAAAATGAAAACATTGCATTTAACAACCACTCTTGACAGAAACGAGATTTCTAGGGATTAGAGTAATTAACTCTTTCAAATATCATTTGGAAAAGTGAGTTTAGCACATTTTTAGTGTAGGCACTTTTGAAAGATAAAACCATAGTCTGGACTAAATTTCTGTTGGTTTATTTGGAATCCCAGAGGGCTATCCAAGTGAGGTAGATGGGCTGATATTGAAATGACAGGGGCTTAGTACAGCCATCATCTCCCAGCATTCACAGAGCACTTTTGTCTTTTCCTCAGAGTTATTCATCAAGATAGCTGGTTGAACAATCAGAAGGCAGATGCAATGATATGTAAGGAATACAAAGGAAGTATCTTTTGCCTTCTGCAGTCATTACAATGCATTATATTCACCCTTAATTTATGAAACACAAGAAAAGAGTTTGTAAGGTGATAAAATCATAAATGAGAACAAAATATTGTGCACTAAACATAATCACGTTGCATATCTTTACACTAGTAGTACACTAAAGGTAGCACCTTTCATCTATTCTTTAGCACAAATATATTAGATGAGTCTAGCTATAAATTAGTACCTAACTTTCACTGAAGTGACCAGTTGGTAAAGATAAAATTCCCTGAATCCATTCATGCAAAAAGTGCCAAGAAAAAAAAAAGCCATAAAAAGGCAAAGCTTGAGGAATGGAATTTTCTCCTGAACTCGGGGCAGAATACAGGGAGCTTGGCCCCTTCATATTGGGGTTTGTGGCAAGCACTTCCACTTCAGTAATAAATAACATCGACACTTGTGTCTTTCAGTATGAAAAAGGTTATTAGCATATGATGAAACGCAGTCAAGCTAGAGCAGCATAGTAAGTTATTGATTAAAATTTAAGGCACCTTAGCTATCTTTGTGGATACATTTGCAAAGAAAAAACAGGCTAGCTTAAAATTCAGTAGTAGAGGCTTAATTTAAAGCAGTCCACCTTACAAGTTTACAGACACACATTATCTTGCTGCTCTTCTAGTGTGTTTATACGGTCAGCTATGGCATCTTAAGAACAGTCGCCCATTTAAATGCTGAATTAAATTATATTCTATCATATACCAAAGCTCAAAAGGGCACCAGAACTTGGCTCTGGGCTTCTCAATTTATTATACTGATTTTGTATAACAGAAAATTAATGCTGGCTACAAAATATACCGAGTTCATAAACTAGACGGAATAACACAGTTTGGGAAATTCATACATACACAACATTTAGAGAATGATATATCTATTAGTCATGGCCAAACTGTGAGCAAGATTCATTTGTTCAATTGAAGCAACCAGCTGAATGATGCAAATTGTTTCTGAAGTATCACTGAACTTGCAGGAAGAAATTGCTTTTCAAGATTTTGGGTTTCTCCTCAGAAGGTAGGTACTTCCATTTGGCATAGCAGCTTTCCTGCTGTAAAGACTTGTAGAGCAAAGAGACATTTTACAAAAGCAAAAGGGGTGCTGAAAAGTCTGTCTCCACTAGTAATCAAAGGGAAATTTTTATTAATGCGCTTAAGACTTTGGGTCAAATAACTCCAGACTCCAAATCAGGTTTTATTTTAGATGTACTTTTTCTGTGTCCAAAGAGTTCTGTGCTACTCTTTCACCTACTTGACTGAAGATATTTGCCACAAGGCACTAAGGCTTATTGCTTTTATTACTATTATTTTTAACATAACTGTTATTTCATTTCCTTAAACAATACATAGCATCTTAGCCCTCCTAAAGTCTCTGAACAAATAAAAGGACTGTATTTTAATTGTACGTATTATTGTACTGGAAAACATTAATGTGTGAACGATCACTTTTAATGACCTTGAATCTGAAAAAAATTTTAAATTAAAACAAACTATGAGATGCAGAATTTTAATGTTTCTCTGCAAACTGTTTCAGCTCTCCATGCTCATTAATACCACACTAGGAAAAAACTTTACATTCTTATTTCTTTCAACAGATACATGTCAAAACCATGTCCTCCAGCTGGTGAACATCTGTCATAGTTGTGCGAGTTCATCTTAGGGGACACAGAGTGTTCAGCATTTCATTTTGGGAATTGTATTTTGCAATCCTTAGCAATATTACTGGTGACACTGTGAATAGCTGCTGCAGGTCATGCAGTTGGGGAATTTTAAGGGTCTCTCATTTCCAACTGCCCAATATTTTTATTTTTTATTTCAACAGTTATGAAAAGGGATGGTCTCTCAGGGCATCTATATAAAAAACAGTCAGCTAACAAGGCTAATAAATACACTTCTAGGTCATAACAATGCCAAAACAATCTTCCTTTATGCAGCACAGTTTCTTGCATGACAAAACAAAACCGATAGTTGAAACATCGCTAGACTAAGGGCAAAATGAAGTTGTGTCCAAATTTTCAAAACCACGGATGATATGTGAGTTGAGAGAAACCCTAATGGAGCTAAATGTTCATAAGTGCTGGTTTTTTTCATGCAGGGAGAAACTGAAGTAACTTCTTAACAGATAATAGACAGATAAAAAGAGGCATCCTAAAAAATACAGGGCACATGCAACATCATTCAAGACCTAGAGTTAGGTGGTAGTCATAGAAATTGTCCAGGAATTTTAATTCAGAGTCCTGATTTATTGTTACTGTGTGTATGCATGCTTATGGAAAACTAAAGTACAGATGAATTATGCCTCTGACATATGCAAGAAGCCTGCAAGTGTTACCCTGAGCCAAGGCTGAGAGGGAAAACCTTGGAGATCAGTAGAAAAGAAAAAGTTGGCTTAAGTTGGCTTGGGAGTTCTGCTCATTGCATTACAAATTGAGAAAAAGATGTTTTTGTTTGGTAACAACAACATCAACAAAAAAAAAACCCCACAAAACCCCCCCCTTTAAACTTCTGTAATATAAGCAATCTGTTCAATTCAGAATTCTGGGTGACTCGATTAAAAAAAAAAAATCAAATAATGCTAGTTCTGGAGTTTAAAAGAGGCAGAGAGGACACATGTAATCCATCAAAAGCAGCTACTTCTATCTGAAATCAAGAGTCACTAGCTACCCTACCACTCCTCCCCATCTTTAGAAGATGCCTAAGCAGCTCAGGAAAGGTGATCCTTTTTTTTTTTTTTTTTTTTCTTTCTTTCCTTTTTTTTCCCAGCAGTGCTTTTCTCATTAGCAATTTTTTTCCTCAGGAAATCTTTGATGAACTCAGTAGTATTGCTGCTCACTGTGCAATCTGGAAAGCAAAAGCACAGATTTTGGAAGCTGCTCAGCAATTCAGCCCTTTAGATACTCCCTTTTCTGGCTGATATATTCCATGTGCTCTGGCCAGAAACGTAGTTGTCCTCAGTGAGGTTCCTGCCACTATTTTCCTGAATACTTAAACCAAATTCTGGAGCCTTAGAGGTGCAGACTTGTGAACTAATATTTAAGTTAAGCCTGATAAACATTTTCCATGCAGTCAGCATGAGCAGTGCCATTATGTATCCATTTTTATAGAGTATCCCAAATCCCATTATACTAATTAAAGTCTCTACTGACAGCTATACTATCATTCAAAATTTACAACAATATCAATGAAGTCAGAACCTGAAGCTGTGCCACTGTATTAGTATTTCTGAGCTTCTATTCTAAACCACAATACAACTTAATTGTGCTTACAGAATATTCACTGACCTGATAATTCTACAGAAGACTATGACATTTCAGATGGACTTTCACTGAACTTCTTTGACTTTCATAGGGTGAGTGACATGTAATCAATGTCCCTTCAAGGACGTCCATTTCGGGTTTGTGAGGTGGGGTTTTGGTAGCAGGGTAGGGCCTGCAGGGCCAGCTCCTGTGAGGAGCTTCTAGAAGGTTCCCCAGCTCCAGGTGGGACCCGCCGCTGGCCCAGGCTGAGTCATCAGTGAGAGCGGTAACACCTGTGGGGAACAGGTTTGAGAAGGGGAACCTGCAGTGAGTGAGGGGAGTGGGACGTGAGAGGAGCCCCTCTGCAGGTGCCGAGGGCAGGGAAGGAGGAGGGGATGCCCCCACAGCCCGTGGGGAGGTGGCAGGCTGTGTCCCCCAGCCCACGGAGGGGAGCGGGGGAGAAGATGCCCACCTGCAGCCCGGGGAGAGAGGAGCCCACGCCGGAGCAGGGGGATGCCCCACAAGATGGCCGCCGCTCTGTGGTAAAGCCTGTGCTGGAGCAGTTGGTCCCGGGAGGACTGCAGCCTGTGGAAAGGCCCCACGCCAGGGAAGTTTGTGAGGAACTGCAGCCTGTGGAAAGGACTCGTGTTGGAGAAGTTTGTGGCGGACTGTCTCTGGGAAGAGTGCGGAGTCCTCCTCCTCCGGCTGAGGAGGAGGGATCGGCAGAGCCCAGGTATGGCGGGTGGACCCCAGCCCCCCTCCCCTGTTCCCCTGCGCCACCGGCGGGAGGAGGGGGAGAGAACCGGGAGCGGAGTTGAGGCGGGAAGGAGGGAGGGAGGGCGGGGGGGAAGGTGTTCCCAGGCCTGGGTTTACTGCCCGATAGCCTTGTGGTGTTTTGGTTGGTCAAGCCTGTCCCTTGCCCATGACCATGAGTGGGGAGTGATCCCTCCCTGCCCTTGTCTTGACCCATGGGCGTTTCTCTGTATTTTCTCCTCTTCATCCCACCAGGCCTGGGGGGGGGAGGAGTGAGTGAGCAGCTTTGTGGTGCCTTGTTACCAGCTGGGCTCAAACCACGACAGCCTCCAATAAAATACAGTTTAATTTTGATAATGCCTCTGAATTGATGTTGGAACTCCTTGTTTAAGAGGAGGAGGTAAACAACATGTGGAAATCTGCATTTATTTTTATACAAATTTAAAATATATGTGACCCAAACCTCATTGAAATCAATGGGAATTATCCTGTCTACTTCAATTACAATACCACACATCCTCTTCCATACCACAATTGATATTAGTACTAAATGAAATAAAGGCAGGAATAGGAGAGATCTAAAAATATCTTTTCAAGGAATTTGTTCACATGCTGTGGTCTCATGATTGCCAAAATAGGACAACAACAGCTCTGTGGTTATACTTTCATGAACTCAGGTTAAAAATAGCCTGTGACAATGGCATGAAATTCACCTTGGTACAACGTGATTATATTTTTAATATAGTGCCTTTTTTTTCCAGAAAGTAAGTGCATGGAAGAAGGATCCTATATAGCTTCAGCCATGCAGAATTTCAGTACGCAGCCTGGTTTACAAAACTGATCATCAAAAGTGCCTTTCTTTAGGGAGAGCAGAGATATGTACTTACACAAGGACATTTGTCACATTGTACACCCACTGACAGAACAGTATTTTACATACCTAAGCTTAATTTAAATACTTGAGGTAAACGTCTACAACTAATATAGCCAAGCTGTGTCTTCCTTAAAGACAAAAAAAGAGAATCAGCTCTGTTAAAAGAATGGCTCATCTGGCCTGTTTTAGAAGTTTGCTTCAAGGTAAGGCAAATTGCAGCTTGGATTCTACTGACTAGATGGTCATTGACTATGGGAAGGGTTCAGGGTGAATGGGTCCAATATACACAAGAACATTTAGCCACAAGAATCCCACCTCTCACACTTACACACCTAAATGCAGGAAAAATCTGGCCTTTCCTAACTGATTCTCGTTTATAAATCAGCTCAGCTATAATAACCCCCAATCAGTCCTAAATTGCTTTAAAACGTGTAATCTTGAAAATTAATATGCTTATTATTTGGTACTGGGTGAGTCAGCTGCATTATTTTTTCAATCCAGTAGTTCTGTTGGCTTTATGCTAAAGATGAGCAATGACAGCAAAGCTTTCAGCACAGATTCAACTCAATGCGCAAATAAAGACAAGAAACTCAGTCTATTACCTGGTCTTTCCACAGACTTTCACTAATTTATCCAAAATTACTCAGGGTCTACATCCTACCGACGATTCTGCCACAAAATAATGTTAGTTTGCTACTGGTGAAAAAGCTAGGGTGATTGAAAGATATGAAAGAAAAGGAGAAAGAGAAGATATACAGGCAAGTACTAAAAGTACTACTTTGGTTTAGACACAAAAAGTTATAAAGAGTGAAAGGCTTAAGAAATCAGCCACAAATTCATTTTAGGTTAATAGCATCAGTATATACCTGCTGAAAAATTCATCCCAGTATTATAAAAAATAAAGCTATACTACCCTGTATGTAGTATCTGTGGCTTCTCAACAATCCAGAAATTTATGTTTCATTGTTTTTATTTCTCCAGCATTTCAAAGAGGGGATATAGCCTATAGACTGTGTTCTTTTCCATAAATTTTATTTTGCTCTAGTTAAAAGTGGGCCAGATTTTCAGCTAGTGTTCACTGGCAGACTACAAAAAATGGTTTAAAGCTTTACTGATTTATACCTCCTGAAAAATATGACAAATTATTTTTCAGAGCAAAAATATAGAGATTCCTCCTGATACATCCTTGCCCTCTTACAAAAATAATGGTTTATTGTTCCCACATGATAGTAAATCAAGATTTCAAAAAAAACTGCCTTATATCAACTTCAGGACTACATGCCTGCTAACTTATTAATTAACAATTTAATCAGCAGAGAAGTACAGCTGGATAGAAACATTTCATCATTTGAGCTTAACAACTTTGTACTTTCAACACCTAGGCAACACATGAGGTTAATTTGCCCTCAAGTCCATATAAAGTCGTTGATAACATACTTTTCACAGCTTTCTATAACTGTCTTTTGCTCAGGATAGTTAATGATTCGATTAAGCTAAGGAGACATAAATCAGCAATTTGTAACAGCAGTGGAAAAATCTAGTGCATGATCATGACTTGCTAGCAGTAGCTGGCCCTAGTGACTTGAGAGCTTAGTACTTTCTCATCCCCTAAAGAAATGATACAGGATCAGCATTTGAACTCTGGCTATATATCTATGGGTTCTCTTTGAAAACACAGGAATAATACTATATAAAACATTGGGGTTTGGTGTTCTGAGGGTTTTTTTGCCCTCCAGGCATTTCTTTCTAACTGAGAAACTGAAAACGTAAACAGTGTAATACCAAGTCTCTCTTGGAGTCTTTCCATTTTTTGTAAGTTACCATAGTTTCCATTGTTTACAAGTTTCCATTGTTTGATAATGTAGCTAATTCAGTTTCAAAATGGTGCTATTATTCTGGTGTTTTATAAATAGATATTTTTTTCCCTAAATCACAAAAAAGTTTGCAAAATGTGTGAGTCTCCATCATTTCCTTGCATGCACGCACACGCACAAGATCAGAAGAATCTGAAATTAAAGAATTACAGATGCTTGCTATCTGTTTTGCGTGAACAATAAGTAGATACCAAAGCTGAATAAATGCCTTTTTACTTACTAATTACAACAGCGACATTTTCAAAATCACCTCAGACTGACAGCATAGCAGTTACAAACCCACTTATAAAGTAAGAAAACAATGACTAAGTTTCCAGGTCTCAGACACATCACAGGGTATTCATGCGTGCAGGCTGATCTGCCTTTACGACATCTAGCACAGAATGACAGGCATGCTGCTAGCCTACGTTTTCACTGCTGACATCCCCAAAATGCCAGAGAGCTCAGATCTTACTATCTCCCTTTTGATTTTGACAGACAAAAAGCACCTAGGAGGAGAATGTGTATATGCAGGCCTAGCTGGGACAGAAGTTGAGAAATGCTTAATACGAGCCCAGACTTCTCTGCACAGTAAACTTGTCAACTTCTTCCACTGGTCACTCTTACCTGCTTGTATCCTCTACTGACAAGAGGGTATGTTTGCCCCAGTTCTCCACCCAGCCCTGACTCTTGCCCAGGTACACGCGCTTTTCTCCTGGAGCCTGCCAAGGGCATTTTATCTTCTTTTCCTGACACCATGGCTTTTTTTCCTAGCCATTACCATTTTGCACCACACATTGCTCATCTTGAGCAAAAATTACCATCCTCAAATGTTTATGGCTGAACCTCCCCCACATCTCTCAAGATGCCCATATAACATCTACATACACACTCCCTGAAAACTTCGGTGTAGTTCGGCCCCTCCCTACTGTCTCCACTAACTCATCCTAAAAAGCAGTAGCCATCTATTCCCATCAGTTATTCAAACATTCTCTTAAAACCATACATTTTAATTTCCCTACCCCTCAGATAGCTCTCAGCTACTTCTAATATATTATTCAGGTCCCATCCACCCACTCTGCATAATTCCTTATCCTTCCCTTGGTATTTTATTAATATGTAGTGTATTTCATAATAGCATAGCACTAATCAATTCCAAATATAATGGTTGTATATTAGTATTTAGCAAAATTGTACATTCTCAAACACCTTACTTAAAAAGTTGCAAAGATTGAAGTTTTAATCCACATACAGAAGTCATGCCAGTTCCCAATGCCTCACTCTTAAGAGATCTCCTTCATTGACTCGCTCTCTTGTAAATCCTTTCCCCAGAGTGTTAACAAGGAGAATGATGACACACCCTTTGCAATTGGGCCAAGACCTTCTCTCTCAAAAGCTGTGTGTATATGGTCTAGGAAAAGGGGGGGTGGGAAGGGAGAAATTCAGTCAATTACAATTCGTAGAATTGGGCTGAGTTAACAGCACACGATGAGACTCTTCAATCTGAGGAAGAGGAGAGGTAGTCCAATCGGTACATGATATCTGATTTACAAAAAGGTGACAGTCTTCTTATTGGCAAGTTTGAGTAAGTCTAAGACGGAGCTAGTAAAAACAGGTTATTTATCATTTAACTAGCCTATCTAGATCTCAGTTTTTCTGAACAATTTGCAGTTGCAATAGTGAGTGCATAAAACAATTCCCATCAGAACAATATACAGTCTATGTGAGAAATTAACAACCATAATATTTGCCAACTTTTTACAAGATCAAAGAGCAGTCAGAACTCTCAAACTTCACTTTTTTTCATGACCGCAGTTCAAGTAGGTGTAAAGAGGAAACATTTTAAATTGATTTGTGAACTGGGGATTGAGTTTAGATTTTGCAGCTGTAAAGAGGAGACTAGGAATAGGGTGACTCTACCAAAACTGTGCTGGATTATGCAAAATAGAGTGGTTTCACTGACTAGGGACTGTATCCAAACTTCCTTTGGTCCATGTAGTCTCACAGTAGTCCCATTTCTGTAACAGCTAAGGTCAGAATTTAGTTACAGCCAGAAATCTGGAGTAACTCCATTATTTAGTTATATTCCGTTACCAGTATAACAGTAGAATTTCAACTGCTGCCTTTACAACAGAATAAACCACAGAAGTGCATGTCTGACTTTTTTTCCCCAGCCTAAATGTTGTCTCTTCTATAAATTTAGGATTAAAGTTTTTTTTGTTTCTAAATAAAGTTTTTGTTTATAAATAAATAAATTTATGTTCTATGATTTTAGCAAACGCGAGACTGCAGAAGAGTTAAATTTCCTTTAAAAGCATTGCACATGAGGAAACTGATTTCATTGGTATATATTAGATAATTAAAATCTTCTTAGGCTTGTGCTTTTCTTGGAGGGGTTGTGAGAGTGGAAAGAGATTGGATTTCTTTTTATTTTTTTTAAACCTTTTTCCTTTTGGAGAGGAGGTTGTATGAACAGCTTCCTGAAAATTGACACAATTTTATCTACATTTTCTCAAGTCAGGTGTGAAGCCTTCTGTATCAGAGAAGATTCCACCAATTAAAGCAGGACTATTTTGCTGCTTACTGAGTTTTGGCACATTGCTGTTTACTTCACAAGACAGCCCTGCAAATAGGGCTCCCATGCTGGAGACTGGCAGTTCATTTCAGAAGCAAGTTGAAACAGGAAAATTGACAGACAGCTCTTTTACCTTAAATGCTGTCTTTTGTATGAAAAGAATAGCAGGTTACAAATTAAAGTGTTGCAGCCTCCTTGGCTTGATGGTGGTACTAGTAATTTTCAAATATTCTGTGTGCATGTGCGAGACAGAGACGGGGAGAGAGACAGACGTGGAGAGAGATTTATTTTTTTTTTTATTAAAAAAACCAGTCTTATGCCTGAAGTAGGTAAACATTGGGAAAAATAGTAGAAATTCAATCTACCTTACAAAATATCAATTATTTTAAATTACTGTTTTTCCATGTTGTGGTAATAGCCTGGCATTAGCAGGGTCAGCAGTCATTTCCAATACTGACGACTCCACGATATATAGAGATATTTTTTTCCCTATTGCTCAGTGTCTGTATGGATGAGTAGAGCAGCCAACAGCTGCATGTAAGCCAATATATAACTTCCAAGTAATTTTTTAGCCTTTCATCCCAAAGTTACCTTACTCAGCAAAACAATCTCTCTCATGCCCTGGAACATGCAACTTTAAGTCCCAACAGTTGAGATGAAGAAAGCAATTCTCTTTTACAGTAATTTTCATGGGTGTGATCACTCATTAATCCTATCAGGTTATCGGTACACAAGCAAAGCTTGTATTTTTCCTCTCTTAATTCAGACAATTCCTAACCTACCAGCAACCCACCTCCCAATCCTCTCAAAGTGTGAGGAAAAAAGGGGAGAAATAACTAATTTAAGACTAATAATTTAGCAACACAAGAAAATCTGCTTATGCTAGATTACTTCCTTTGAGTAATGTAATCCCATGCAGTTGCTACAGGCTTTGAGGAATTTCTCTCCAAGCCATCATCTTCTAAAAACCTGAAACCTAGCTAAATTACTTTTTTCCAAGGAAGTGAAAGTTCAGCCTTGTCATTGGAGTAAAACGAATCATGATGTCAGTAAAATAAGTAACAATACATTTAATAGGCAAAATCCTAAAAATCAAGAGCTTGTCTACTTTGAACAAACACTGAAAGATCACATTAGTACAGAAAACCTTTCCTACAATTTCCAGCCCCAGGTTATCCTCTCCTTCCCCACCTTCTCCCAATCATTCTAACATGCACTACAAACTAGAGGATGATATATTACACCATTTTTCTGATAGTCACTCTCTGAGAAATTGTTGCATGATTACTGTCTGCAATTTTTATTTTTACTCATTTGAGTCCAGGAAAAGTAGGGAATCTGAATTTGGCCTACAGCTTAAAAAAACTCTTTGAAGTACTATCCTTGCATTGGTGAAATGGTATACCTCAATTTCTAAAAATGTTGGTATTTTTCTTTAGTTATATTTTAGTCTTATTTACGTAGCATGTCATACAACAAAAAAAGTTTATTATTTACAGTAATAAACAATAAATACAGGTTTATTACTGTAAACCAAATACATTATGTGTTGAACAACAACCTATGCATTGTCAGCTGCACCAAAAGAGACTAGGTTCACAGGTCAATTATGCCTGAGCAATTATTTAAGAAGCTATCCACTTCTTGGTTGTTAATTACCACCACCCAGCTGAGATGCCACATGTGACTGCATGAACACTCCCCATCATTTAAATCTAGCTTAGGCTATAAAGGCTACCTAAAATCCCCCTTGAAAGCGGTTTGAAACTCTTGATTAAGGTTAATCTCATCAACTTCACTGTAAAATGTCTAAAAGTGCTCATAAAGACAGGACAGGTGGTCACTGCTAATTAGTAAGGAAAAATCATTCAGTTCTTATGTAACTGCAATAGCCTGATATATTCCACAATATAGCATCATAGCAACTCTGTCTACATAAATGCTACTTGAAGACTGTCCATCCTTCACAATCATAGTCAGTTTCTGGTTCTGATATACAGGAATTAACATAACAGCCACAGAAAGCTGTCCAAGCTAAGACCTTGGACCACACCTACGTATCAGTATAAATACATTTTAAGATATTTCAGACAAGAAATCTGAAATAGGACAATTGCTTTGGAAAACTTCAGCCATGTTACATGGTACTCGCAGCTCATGACATATGCTGGTTATTAACTCTTCCAGTTGAAATAAAATGCATGTAAAAAGCCACACAAAATAGCAAAGTTGTGTGATTCAATTTTAAATACAGTGAAATAAGACCTAAGTGCAGCTTGAGGTCAAATAACAGCTTCCAAAGCATTTATTAGTATTTCTTATCACTGCTAAGATGACAAGAATAATTGCCTGCATTGCAAAAATTTACTGAAGGGATGCAACAAAGCTGACATCCCAAAGATTGGGATCTTTAACAAGGACTATCCAACTTCATAGCCCCAACAGGAATCATTTATCTTATGCCAAATCTCAGAGGCTCTCAGTTCTACAGTGCCCATTCTGTGGTGATACCCCTAATAAGAGAGATCCAGGATTGAAAGTGGGGAATAAGTTAAGCAGGTTTTTGGTGCAAGACAGCAGCAAAACCAAGTCAACACAGACTATGTTTATTAGCTTTTTACATATGCAAATATCTCCTGACTTAACAAGCAAGCACCAACCTGGTTCAGTCACTATGTACTGCAGAACGGAGTGCTACTTGAAGAACTTCCAGCTAGCCAGGAGCTAAGGGTGGAGAATTGCATGCCTGAATCACAGCAAGTCTACACCTGATGTAATTAACCATGCACCTTATAAAAGCAGCTCTCAAATTAATGTGGCTGTACAGACTGCATAGAAATGTGTGACTGAGCAAGCATCTCTTCCCAGTGTGGTGATGCTCTACAGAGAGATCTGCTTGATGGCTCAGCATCAGCTCAAAGACTTATAATGTAAGGATACCTGTCCTAGAAAAAAGAAACATTTGCAGAAGTACAAATGAAAATTAACAATTCCATTTATTTAAAAAACCCCCAAACCTAACAACAGCAAAAATCTTTAAGAGAAAATAAAGTATACAATGTAAATGGAAAACAGGCTACTTTTTTCTATGCTTTGTTTTCATTTTAGGTGGTTTCACAATGGTGCAGTTCTAGTGACTTACCATTCTAGAAAGGGAAAAAAAAGCTCTTGAGCAGATAGATGGTCCTGAACATAATTTTGATAGCTGAATAATGCTGAACTTTAGGGAGTTTAATTCCATAGTTACCTCCTGGCAACCCCTCTGGGGCTTTAAAATATTGGCTAGATTCAATTTCTACCTAAGTCTCTTCATAATTATATTTTTCTAAGGAAAATACACAGAGAAATAAAGATGACAAGGGAGAAAAGAAACGCTACTTTATGACATTTCTCAAAAGGAGAGTGCAGTGTCTGTGTAAATGAGAAAATAGTTGAAGGTGAGATCTGTGGAGGTAAACAAAAGAAAGAAAAAGTGTGCTCAAAGATGAAATGGGAGAGGTATCTTGCTGGAAAAATTTCTAAGTTATCTTTAATTTGCTCCAGGATAGTGGGGGAAACATGACAGGAAGATAGTGATTCTTTTTCCTACAGTAAATAATGAAACCATACTAGAAATAAGGTCTCATGAGAAGGCATCCTTGAAGAAAGAGTAAAGTAAGTCAAGAACATTTTGAGGTCAAACAGTATTCCTCTAACATTTCAAAGAGGCTCGCTTCCCCATGTAGACAAGCATTAACTGCAGGTACAGCTGGCACCGATCAGTAAACAACAGTACACAGTTTTTTGTTTCTTTTAACCAGTGCAACAGAGGGTACATATTACAAAACAGACTAGCTTTAAGCAACTGAGCAGTTCCAAATTCATAACAAACAAACTATTCATTTCAAAACACCTGTACCTTCCCAAGATCAAGCAAAGAGCTAACTTTGAATCACAACAAAATCATTTTTTTACTTAGCTTTGTAACTCCCTTGTGGTAAAAGAATGTAACAGATAACCCTTCCTTTCACAGACAGGCAAGGGAGGAACAAAGCCGGCCAACTTCAAAACAGGACTTTGGAGGAATTTTAGCAAAGTATCTTAATAGTGAAATTGTGAAAAGCCTTCTGCAGGCATGCGAAATCCCCTGGCACGTGATGTCTGAGCTACTGCTTCTTTCTGAGCATACCAAGAAGGGTCTTAGCAGTGGGAGTCCGAGAACCGAGATCACTCACAAGCTGCGTCAGGATCTACCTGGACACATCCAAAGTGCTCAGCTCTACACTACATCTACCTTGTGCCTGCCCCAGTAATCTCCACAGCAAAAGGGCTGGATGAAGGATCCTCACTGGAGTAAGTACTCTCTTCGGGAGACAGTTCCAGACTATGCACAAGTTATGATACAAAATATTCTCGGGG
>NW_010972439.1:1095891-1159487 GCF_000737465.1 Haliaeetus leucocephalus | reverse complement strand
GGGGGGGGAGTGGGTGGGCAGGTTTGGCAGGGAGGGAAGCTTCATTGTAACATTTCTTAAAAGGAACATTTAATCTACTGTCTCAGAATACTTTAAGACTAGATTTACATGCATTTATTCTTAAACATGCAAAACATAGCAAAGAACATTTTTGGATCATACAAAATAGTGTTTCTGTTCACCTGAAGTAATTTGACTTTTGATGGTTTTGTGCTGCCAATGAAGCAAGAAAACCACTTCATATTACTGTAATTATAACACCCTCTCTAAAATGAGCTATTCTAGTCATTCTCAGCCCACCTTCTCCCAAACTCGGATAAACAGAAAAATATATTCAAATTTCCTCAATGTTTCACATTTTATACACAGAGAAATGCCTGCAAGTTTATACTGTATAAACTGTATATATATGATACACTGTATTTTTATGTACAGCCTTCAATCACTTGCATATTATGTCAAAAACCTCTTCCTATTTTAAATGTACACATTAACTTATAGGTGAACATCAAGACAGTCTTGCAAACCTGGTAAGTCATCACTAAACTTCAGGCTGCCTCTTGTACTATCTTCCCTAATCTAACCTGAAATCTCAGGGTATATATTTTTTTTTCCTCCCCCCCCCCCCCAACATAGGCAAGATCAAACAAAATGACTAATCTTGTATCTGCAGAATAAAGTAGGAAAAATAATATATGTGAAAGCTAAAATGATCTTTTTTGACAAAAGTATATATACACACCAGTTTTTCTGAGTGATACTTGATGTACGAAAGACTTTCATACAATCAAAAGCACGTTTTGTGTGGTAAAAAACATCTGGAGTAAAATATGAATGGAGATTTTGGTGGGGTTTTTTTCTGTCCCTCCATTCCATAGGTCATCTCCCCATCTTCTCCTATGTGTATTCATGCGTGAACACGAGCTACTTACAGTCAAAAGGAAAGAGTATGCCCTTCAAATTTCAGCTGGTTGTCATTCTTTCAACACATTACAGAACACATTGCAATTCAACAAAGCTCAGTGAATCTTTACCTGGCACACTTATCTCAGCCTTACTCGTTGCCTCTGAGAAAAAACTAAGTATCCTTGTAATCACATTGCTTTTTGGGATTAATTTTTCTCTCCCCCCTGCTCCCCCCATCTGTTTTAAGTTCTTGGGATGGTGGAACCAGAATCTGACTTCAGGGGTTTTACTGTTATTAATTTTATTGCATCAAGAGCCTCTGATGGCAACAGATATATCTCTGGGAGCTCTGAAACAGAACAAGGTCCTGCTGGTACGATGGCACCTTTTCCGAAAATGTGATGTGCCTGCTAAATGTGGTCTCCAGTCCTTTTCCTGTCTGGATTCTTCCAACAGTGTTCTTGCCTCAATTTCCTTTCATGTGCCCATCCTCCTTCTAATATGAAGGCCACAGCATCCTACAAAGGATTTTCAAATACTTGAAGTTAACATTCACCAAGAATCCTACCTTTTTAACCTTTCCTCCCATGTCCTCGTAAATTTATTAAGCCATTTCTCTGAAAAACTTTCTAAAGGCTCTTTACCTAAATGCCACAGAACAAATAAATGTATTGTTTGTGCCCTTAGGAGATATATTTATATACTACTTTTCTCCTGGTCCTCAGATGCAGGGAGACTGGAGAGAGGGTAGCAGGAAAGGGTTGCTTTTTTCTGCTTTTCTTTCCTCCCCCTTTTCTCTGCTTGTCCATCCCTCCTTTCTTTCTGCTCTGTGTCTTCAATCACAATCTGATCCTGGGAAGATGTTGATAATGAAGAAAATTTTTGTTAGGGGGTAAGAACTAGTATTTTATATATAGCCTCAAACTGGCTAGATGAACAGCAGTTTTCTCCACGACCCATGAGGCAAAGTTAAAGTGGTCTGCTAGTGAAGTCTGTGGTCTGCTTTTACATCTAACAAGGGCTGTAAGACAGCAATCATGAACTAGTCTAAACATTTTGCTTTGAAGCCTTTTCAATGTGGAAAACTCGTAACACTTCAAAGTGACAGTTTCTCTCTTAAAAGAAAATGAGCAACAACTGGGTCCATATCCTAAAATTTGAAATAACTGCAGAGTTTCTAACCAAAAAGCCCACTGCAGAAATGTTAGGAGATAATATAGTTTCAGTACATAGAAACCTTGAGACACAGTAATTCTGAGTTACCACAGATATTTTAGCCAGAAGTTCTCTGGCAGGCATTTACAAGTGTGCCAATGAATGTGAAATCAACCTCTGAGATACAACAAAATAAAAAATATGCTTTCCCAGGTACAAGGTCTATGCTGACATTAGCTTATTTATAAACCTGACTTACTACATAAGCTTTGGAGACCATGAATCCTCTATCTCTCTCAGCACATGTGCATGCATGCACATGCTTGCATGTCACTGTCTCTCTCATCACTTTGGAGCCTGTTAGCAAATTTCATCAAATCAGATAAGCAGCTGAGGTCTCAAAGATACGAAATTCCCTCAAGTTTGACAAAAGAAGGCAAGAAAACCCCTAACACTTCCACCAATGAAGGAAAAGCTGATGGCCATCCTTCTGGGACACCATGGAAAGACGTTACATGAATGTCTCAAGAGCAGTAACAGCTCTGTCAGTGCTTGCCCCTTAAGGGATATCGGAGAACCCAGACATATGAGGCTCAGAGATAAGCAGTAAACAGCATTCGTTAGCTTTGGTGCTCATACTACTTCCTTTACTTGTTTTAAGAACAGCCAGTAGGTGTACCTATAAATACCATTGGAGTGTAGGCACTCTACGTGCTAAGGGCTATACAAATATACAGGAAAGTATTTTTCCTGCCCTACAGAGGTTGCCTTCTCCCTCAGTGAGATCGGAGGAAAAACATAAAGAATCAAAATCAACCCACACACCCTTGGGAGATACTCAGGTGCACCTTTCACAAAGACATTATGCTAGACATTTGGGTGAGAATAGTGCTCCGATCCCCAGAGCAAGTCCGGAGGTACATACAGAACAGGAGACTGTTTTAATTCCCTCCTGGCTACACACAGCAACTGCTATGCAGTGGGGTTAGCTGATGTCTAATAAGCTTAGTAGCTGATATGGTGCCTGCACCTTATCAATAAGTATTTTTGATAACTCAAGTCACCAGAACTCCCAGGAGAGAGGGTATCCATAACAGGCTTATCACGACAATTTCTTTTCCTTTCGTTCTGTAAGTAAAAGCCAAGACACTCAAAGAGATCACAGTGGATCTATACACTGTAGCTATGTAATTATTTTGGAGATTTTTCTAATTGAAGTTTTTCAGACTTTATTAACTGAACTTGCAGTCTATAAAAAGGGAATAAAAATAATGCAGCTACACACTATAGACTGTATTGGAAGTCACAGATCACAGCAATACCTACAATTTTATGTATTTATATGTATTTTATGTATATCTCTTTTACTAGGTAAATCACACATGGACAGATATGTTTGCATGTTCTGTTTGTTTTGTTACAGAGTTTACACATTTCTTTACCCCATTACCTATTGGTTGCAATGTAACAAACATTCAGAATTTTTATTTCTATAAAAATTTTCTATTACAATGGTGTGGCTATAGGGAGAGGAAAAATAAACCTAGTCCTAGATTCTTAGCTGACATAAACAGATACGTGTCTTTATCTAAATCACCTATTGTAAATTTAGGTAATTTATAGTAAGTGAATTTGTTCTATAATACACAATGCTTTTATTTAAAGTGAATAGGTACTCCATGTAAAGTGGTAAAAGCCTATTAAGACTATGTCGATGCAGCATTCAGAGTAGCTCTATATTAGAGAAACTTGCATTAACAAGAAATCATTCTGCTTAGGGATGATTGTTTAAATTATTAATATATACATATAGCCATGACTAAATTGCCAAGTAATTTGTTCTAAGATAAATTAAACATACTGAGAGAAATCTTGGCCTTGCTAGAGTCGGTGGAAGTTTCTTCCACCGACTTTAATAGTCCAGAACTTGACCTTCAGTTAAGGATGATGATGTCTCAGTACATCTTGATTTACAGCAGCAATATAAAGAAAATAATGCAAATTTATACTAATGTCTTATGACCCAGTTGGTACTTATCCCTCTAAAAGAAATTTGTATATATATGTTACATTAAGAATTAACTGATTACTCATCTACAACATTTACTATGCTTTGAAGTGAGCTAATAACCTGTGCTAGAAGGTTAAATTGTTGCCTATGTGTTTTAGAGTTATTGGCATTTTATTCATATTCATCATGGAAAACTAGGACAGAAAAATGCTTTCAATCAAGCCAATGCATCATAATTATTTCCTGATTGACAAGATGCCTGATTACAATTTATACTGTATCTTGCTAATTTTTGAAAGATCCTTTAAAAGTGGGGGTTTTTTTACCTTCCAGCATGTTAGCATAGGTAGGTGATACTAACCCTACTTTACAGGTTTCCTCCGCCAGTGAAGTCTTAATTGGCTTTGGAATCTCCTTCTGTTAGTTGACAGTGCCATCTTTTTGGTTGGTTGGTTGTTGTTTTTGCTGGTGTTTTGGTGGTTTTTTCCTCCACAAAACCAGGTGTTTTTTTTCTCTGTGTGCAGTCAATGGAACACAAGAATACTAGTAAATTGGATCATTAGCAAAGCAGTAAGAATATCTTCTTTCACCACAAAAAGTACTATTTTCTTAACACATTTTTTCAGAATCTAACAATTACTTAGATTTGAAGATAAGGCAAAAGTTCTTGACTTATTCAATTCCAGTCTTTTGATTCAAATGCCAAAAGTTACTCTTAGAATACTATTTAGAACAAGATTTAATAAATAAGGAAAGAGTATCCAGACAGTAATACCAAGGAAACAGTAACAAAGTAGTTGAAAACAGCTGAAATAAGAAAATCAAACCTTCATCTCTGTTCTCCAAGTGTCTTTTTATGTTCTCTTCTATTTCTATTTGATATGCATAAATAATTGTGCATGCATTCACAGTCACTTCAGTGGGACTGTGATTTTAACCTCAGGCTCCAGTCCAGAAAAGCATTCAAGTGTTCTGAGTCTCATCAAAATCAATGGTGGATTACTCACACACCTAAAAAGCATGTGTTTAAGCTTCTGCCTGGATCATCTACATAGTTTATACCCACCCAGGGGTTGTAAATAGGTATCGAGAAGGCAGGTAAAAATGTCAGCAGTTGAAGCTGTCCTGCTCTTTTCTCGATAAGATCTTACTTTTAGATGCATATAAAACCTTGGTAAATTAAGTCATCTGAGACAAGATTTTCCATAGCCAGATGTCTGCCTCAATTCCCTCTCCTATCACAGCATACCCACTTAATGACTATAACTCAAGATGAAACCCAGCAAAGTGCTCTTTTCTCCCCCTATCTCAATGCCTTGATTTCCATGCAAAGGCAAAGGGATATATAAAAGGAAGAAGAATGGAAAAGACATCACTTTCAAAGAGTCCCTCAGTCTCCAGTGTCACTGGGCCACACCATGGCACACTGCAGAAGACAGCCCAGATGCAAACATAGTTATCTTGTTCTGTCCAGCTCTCAGAATGACTTCATTTGCTAAGTGTGGGCACTTCACGCTCTGCAAGTGAGACTTCATTTTAGCATGGGCACTCATCCTCCTCGCAAAGAGGCACCTGATCCTACAAAAGTCTGCCCTAGCTACCAGCCACTGTAACTTTTTATTTCCACATGCACAGTGCAACATTTTGCCTCTGTAATGGGACACTTAAGTCAGTCAGAGCTGTAAAGTAAGCCTACCTAGATCTTCTTTTTACAGTTATTTCCTCATGGATAACCAAGAAATCCAGATTTTATTAGCATCTAAACCGTAATACTGGCACACTTAGGTTTTAAATAGAGAGTCTTCAAAGCAGCATGGTGAGAGAGAATATGGGGAAGTGAGGCAGGTTTAGAATTGGTTCTCCCTGGGGCCAGAATGTCCTTGCAGATGAGTACTTGTTTCTAAGCTTCGCTTCAGTAAAGTCTGTGATTTCCTGAAGAGCAAGCACTGTTGCTGGTTTTCTGGGGAGCAGCCAACAATGTTGTAGGCAGAAAAGCTCCCAAGAAACAGAAGGTGTCACAAAAGAAGCAGGTAGAAAAGATCCGAAGGGGAATCACTGCACAGAGGTTGGAGCAGAGGGCCAATGTATAAATACAATATAAGAAGTAGAGCAGATAGGTATTTGGTGTGGGAACTGGGGACACCGTTCACATCAGTAAGCAATAAATAAGAGGTGGGGATGGAGAAAGATTTGATTGTTAAAAGGCATTTCCCAAAGAACAGGGAGTACAACCCGAGACTCTCAACTCACAACATTCCTACTTCAAATTGCCTTCCAAAATGTATGCTTCAACTGACTAGGTGAATAGCTCACCTTTACAAAGGATGACAACTTATTACAGCTATCTGCCATATTTTCTCCATTAGCCTGAGTGGCAGATATCCAGCTGCGCAACAAATTCAAAGACTGACTGCTGGTAACAAAGTACCAGGCAGCTGCTTGCTCCCCCCCCCCCAGCCCTGGTGGGATGAAGAGGAGAAAATATAAAGAAACACTCGTGGGTTGAGACAAGGACAGGGAGGGATCACTCCCCAGTTATGGTCACAGGCAAAACCCAGACTCAACTTGGGGAAGAAACAAAATTAATTTACTACCAATCAAATCAAAACAAGGATAATGAGAAGTAAACCCAAATCTTAAAACACCTTCCCCCCACCCCTCCCTCCTTCCCAGCTCAACTCCACTCCCTGTTTTCTCTACCTCCTGTCTGTTTTCATTGAAAAGATTGGAAATTAAAGGACAAGATAGTATAAAAACATACATTAAAGATATGCTCCAGTTGCCTAATCATCTCTTCAGAAAAGGAAGAGAAGGTCAGACAAAATGTGGCCTACGTATAGCTTTAGCTCCAGTTCCTTAACATTTTACAAATTTGTTCAAAAGAAGACAAACATGTTAATGAATTCAGTGTATGTGAAAAACACAGTTTGAAAAATGTAAGTGGGTAAGACATTATAGTCATATGTCACAATTTTCTTCAAAGGCAGAATCTCATTTTTAGAGGCAAATACAAATTCAGCATTTTGTCAGGAAAGCATTAGCATAAATATTTTTATTTTGCGTGTATTGGAATCAGCAACCAAAGCGAAAGGAAGAAAGTATTACAGTCTGTCAGGAGAGTCTTCATGAAACAATGCAGTTTAAATGAAGTTAAGTTTAGATTTGGGCTTACTGACAAAATCCCCAAATTAATTAAAAGGAAGCTCAAAATCAGAATTCAGAACAGTAATATCTGTGACACACATGGCATACTGATAATGTAGGTAGCTTTAAAATAGTTTGTATAAATTGTTCAGATTTGAATTATAAGAGTATTCAGAGATCTTACCTAAGCCCAGAAACTTGTTCTGCCAAGCACTTGAGAAAGAACTCAAGTTTGCTTAAAAATATATATATTAAAAAACCCCACATTTTTTGGAAAAGCTGCAGCATTTTGTATTTGTTAAAGACAAAGTTTATTTCTCTTTAAAAATAAAAAAAAAAATCAAACTAACATTTTGTAAGAAAATGTCAGTGCTCCCTCACAAAATGTAGCGCAAGTCAAGTCTCCCCTGCTAAAACCCTCTTCGAAACCCCAGAAATGTCAGAGGCCTTTTTGTCACTTCCCACGCTCATTTATTAAATAGAAAATTTAGTCAGAAAGCTATTTAGTTTTATACTTTACACAAGCTTAGAGGAAATTATTTCATACAAATGCTACAAGTCAAGAACTACCTTGATGGGTACCTGTTTTGTGCCCTCCCCGCCCCCCTTTTTTCTTTTTGTTTTTTCCCCATCTGTATGCATGAAGAGGTCAAGGGTTTTCCATGGGACAAACTAAAACAGTGTAACAGCTTTCGTTTAATAGAAGAATCAAGAAAGAGGGTATGTAACTCTTAAACTTATGCACACTGTAAGCATTATTCAATATTTAATGGCTGGACAGTTTCAAAACACATTTGGCTTCACATTATACAGTATAAGCAAAACCCTATCAATTTCCCCTTATGCGTGTATAAAATGACACTTACTGCTTCTATATGACTTTATGTAGGACACAACTCACAATTTGTGAGAATGGGAACTTGAAAAGGCAACAGATTTTCCTCAAAATTGTAAGGTTTTTAGTGTTAACAGCCAATAAAAGGAGTTGGGCAGGTTCAGCGTAAAAATACATCCTTTTATAAACTTGTGACTAACCCTGAAAAAGTAGTAAGCTGCAAAAACAATAACAACAAAAAAAGCGAACAAGAGGTACAAATATCCTCTAAAGCACATTAACTTGTGACTGAAAGGAAAAGCCAGGACTCCTCCTTCCTACATCCAACGGCTCTTCTCCATCACACGTGCATGTAACAGAGCCATCCTCAGCCTCTCTGTCCTGTGCAGCATGGTAACAAGGGACACGTGGAGGTTGACTTTTTGGGGGGCCAGGGCATTTCTCGGTGCAAGCTCAGAGGGCACTGATGAACTGGAATTTGCATTCAAACTCCAGGTGCTGCAGAGGCACAGGGAGTGTGACCAGTGCAATCAGGTAAAACATGTCCCAAGAAGGAACCACAAATATGAATTCTACAGGTCTGACAGGGCTAGGACTAGAAGTGCTGATAGCCAGTGACTCTGTAGTAAAACTAAAAATATAACTGAAGGAAGAGTGACAAATTTAAGATGACATGAGAGGGGAAAAAGATGATATGTGATGAGGTTGCTCTCTTCTTCCCCAGTTTCATCACTCAAAAAGATCAAGAAGGGAAGAGGAAAAAAAAGCACTTCATAAGAGTTATAAGATATTTTTACGAGGATATATCATTTGCTATAAGAAAAACTAGTAGTGTTATGCCCCTTCCCATTCGGGGCTCAATCTAAATGCATTCAAATTACCAGCCTCACTTGAAATGCAGCAAAGATCTATAGAGTTATTACTGTCCTACACCGTGACATTGCAAAATATGCCAGCACCTCCTAGGGAGGCCTACCTATTTCATTGTGAAGTTGGATTTAATTTACTGCCCCTTATCAGCCACAAATCTCATTTGTCACCACAGTTCCTGAGGTTCCTGCCTTCCACTGAGATTGTGCCACTTTTCCACAGCCTGCATTTTCAAGAGATGAATCTCATTTTGTTGTTTTCCTGCCCATCTTTCTAATCTCCCCAAATCCTTTTTATTGTGTTTTGTTCTCAGTGCTATTTTCAATGGCTCTTGATTTAGCATCATTTACGTATTCCATTCAAAATCTGCTCTTTTCCTGATCGTTCAAAAAGATATTAAATAAGACTTATTAATATGAGATTTTGTAGAAGTTAGACATCCTTTTCAACAGCCTTTCTGTTGCCTCTGCCTTTTGTTTACAGTATGTAAATATGAGAACATTCTTCATAGTTATGACAAGGTTATTTCAAATAGAAATACCATATAAATAGTCATGTATATAAAAAAAATAGTAAAGTTTATTAAAGTATTCCAAGAAAAAAAATCAAGGTATATTCCTCTTTAATTAAAAAATTGCTGCTCTTATCCAAAAAGCTAAATAAGCAGTAAACCTGCACCATAAGCTTATTAAGGAAAAGTTAGGTTTTATGAAACTATATTAACCTTTTGCTCTAGGGCCTTTTTACCCCAGAGAAGGCTACCTATTTTTGTTTTCACATTTGTTCCATTACCTTTCTAAGGAAGGAAGGGAAAATATCAATCGTACATCTTAGTATCTTTTTTTATTTGAATATCCCAGCATTTCCATTTTTTAATTTCTATTTCACCCTTTAAGGTCTACCTTAGTATTCAGGTTCTCTGTTACTTGTTGAATATGCTTCACAGTAATTCTGCACACTCATTATCTCATTCCCTCAGTATCATAAAATCTATGTCATCCAGATCTGCTGATTTGCATGTGCTCAAATTTTCAACATCTTCAGGTATTTTCTTACCTCTTGTTAACCAGTATTTCACAATAGGTCTTCATATTGCATCCTAGCTGTCTAAAACCCTTTTGACTCCCTCCCCTTCCCCAGCATTAAAGATGGATTAAAATAAAATAAAAGAAATAATCAGAGTTTCAGCCATTTTACGGTCAGAGTTACTGATTCATCAGTCACCAAATAATTTCTGAATTGGTGCCCATTATGAAAACTGAGACAGTCTTATCTGATTTGTATTTTTAATGTTGTAACAGATTTAATATATATAAACCATCTTTAAGTCCAGTATTTTCCTTTATTTACCTTACAATATTAAACTGTTCTTTTTGCCCCCATCACCACAATGAAGAAAACTGGAAGGAGGCATGTAATACAAACTAACTAAAATCATATCACAGCCATATATATACATACTGCATTCATTAGTATAGTATGAAAGCTCAACTCTTCCCTTACCTCCTCTCAGGGAAAAAGTGCTACTTTCCACTTCAGCAAAAATGCCAGATATTACATCTGAACCTAGATCCAAGCCAGGTACTAGGAAGCCCTTCTCATGAGAACCTGCAGAAGCTCAAATGGGCTCTAACAAGATGCTTACCTTCATATTTCCACCACCCACAAACTAGTGACGGAACTACCTGCCAGAGCACATTGTCTCTTTCACACACACAAAGCTGAAGTCAGCTATGAAGCCTGTTATCACACAACTTCAGGGCACATGCAAACTCTATTTGGGTTAAGGGGCTGCAACTGTGTGATTTTTCCAGTATTGTATATCCAGGAGCATGTCTACTATACCAGCTAGCTTTAAAGAGACGGAGAGCTATAAGACTTGTTAGTTCCCCTGTAAATGAGTGCTTAAGCTTTAATTTTCTTAGAAAACTTATAGTCCCTATCCCAAAAACCTTGCTGTAACTTTACTCTACAAGAGCCAAATCTGTACTACATACTAAGTCCACTAGGTTTTTTTCCAGGTTTGGAGTTATCACTCTTTCATTTATTGTTGTTTTGCTCTTCACAGAAGGTGTCAGAGTGAGGATTACCGCTGGCATCTCTGCTTGTGATATTGAAATGTGCTGGTGTAAAGATTTATCCCATTTATACCACACTTCAATGATAGCCCTAAATGCTGCCCTCTGCAATCCATCTCTGTCAGATATAACTGACAGGTTAAGTACAAAGCAGCAGTCCTAGTACTGCATGAGACTGCCTCTTTAATGCAGTAGGGAAAAATAGCAATTACTGTGAACTAGACGCGCAAATTCCACAAAAAAAGTTCACGCTGGGATTTTTTGGGTTGTTTTGTTTTTGTTTTTAACTCAACCAGTAGCTCAGGAAAAACAAATTAACTAAACCCAAAAGCAAAATCCCCCCAAACCCATCTGTTTGCAATACGGGTTTTGAATATTTACACGTAATCTTTGCTCCTGAATGCCAGCTTTTGGCTCAAAGTGATTTTTTTAAAGCCAGGCTGTAAATATGCATTCCAGCAGAGAAACGCTGGAGAACCTTCTCTCCAGCCTTACATCAGCCCAGACATTGTGAGGAAATGTCAACCGAAGCGTGAATTACCGCAATCCCAAATTTGGTGATAAAACTGTAAATAAGCATTCGCATAGCCATGATAATAGCACTCCTGGCTTTTACCTTTCAGTCTTACCCTTCTATATTTTTTTAATTGTTTTGAATAACAACAGTCTTCCATTTACTCCTTTTAGGGTTGTGAATGCTCACTCAAAACAGACAGCCTCTGCTCTTAATTACAATGAGAGGGGAAGGGGGAGATGGACTGGAATTTCTGGCTTAGAGACTGAGCAGAGTATTAGGTACACAGTGTCACCTAGAGGCCAAAGAGTTCTCTATAATAAGCTTTACAGTGAGGGGCTGAGTTTTTTCCCCCCGCTTCAATAACCAACACTTACATCTCCTTGACTGGTCACATAAATTATCTCTACAAACATCTCGAGCTGCAGACCCACTGCAGTCATTCTGAACCTCTACCTCGACACCTACAGTTGAGCGCAGGAGGGTTTCACTGCAAGATGCACATAAGCAAATGGACTGTACGTGACCAATTTCTAGGGGCAACGCCAATGTCATGAACTCTTTTCTCCTTACATTCCCAAGAAAAGTTTTCAGCACCGGGAAGGGCCGCTGTTTGTGACCAAGCATCAGCAAGGATGATTTAATTTGAATACATTTGTACTTGGATTGGGATACCACTACAGTTTAAACTGTAAATTCATGTCACCTTTTCCATTTTTCTAGGAACATTATATAAAACCAACTTTCAGTAAATAAGACATAGCATATCTAGAAAGAAATACTTCATCATTATTATTAAGTATGATGCAAGAGAAAACACACATTTTTGAAAACAGCTGTCACACAGAGGAATCTGATCTAACCAAATGAGAACATGAAATACTTGTGTCAGCCCCAATGTTAATTCATGAAAACCTACAGGAAAAAGTTGAGTCTTCACTCCACATTTAAGATGGTATAATTCTCATGCCTGTGCATGTCCTATTCTATTGTTTCCAGCAGAATGTTCCCTACTTGAATACACAAAAAAAGCACAACCCATCTGACAACTATTGTCTAACACAAAGTTAGACGGAGCTCTTACTGCAAACCAAGTCTAAAGAGATTAGTGTCACACAAAGAGACGCAACATTGGCATAAAGGAAATTATGCACACAGAAATATTTCAGGCTTGGTACAGGCTTTGGATAGTCTGGTTCCAGGAGTAGTACAGGCTCCAAGAAGGCTGGTGGAGAAAGAATAAAAGTGGTAGAGCACTGCACTGCATCAGAAAAAAACCCTCTTAATGCACCTGTACACCCTTGGGAAGAGAGAGGAGGAGGCAAGTCACACACATTTTTATTTCTTCTGAGCACTGAATGGTCACAGCTGCCTGCACCCTAAGGATGCAGTTCACCTGTAATGAATGAATCAAGCTTGGTATAGCTTTTTCCAGGAACATTGTGGTCCAATCCACATTTATGAGAGATGGTATCTAGTGACAAAACAGTACAGTTAATCTGGGAATTTAGGAACCTGTGAGAACTAAGGCTTTCTCTGTTCTCAACAGCATCAATGTAGCTCCTTTCACCTTAGTTAAAACATAGTTCAGTTTCTCCTCCAGTCTAAAATGAGTATTACCAACCCTATACCTTCTTGCAACTTGGATGAAATCTATTTATTCTTTTTTACTCCTAATAGCATCTGTAATAGTCAAAAGTAAGTGGCCATTAAAGCCTAAGCATATATAGTTCTATAATATTTTTTCCTGCCTGCTATTCAAATCAACTGGAAAGAAGAAAAAAAAAGTGGGAGAAAAAGAAATTGCAAGTCATTTATCCGTGATTTCCCCCTCTATTTAGAGTGCACTAAATATGGGTGTTTGCAAGCATTCTCTGTGCTAGAAGAGGAAAACACCTACTTGACTGTTAATTCTTTAGTTCAACAATGAAGTCTGCTGTTGATATAAACATTATAAATATTGAACATTATAAATATCCAGGTTTTTATGCTGTAAAAAAAATCACTGCTATACTAGAAAAATAATCTGAATCCTATAAACATTTAGAAGTAATAAGAGTTATTGGAAAGAACAGGAATATATGCTCCAACTTAAAGCATGGAAACAAGAAACAATCAGTACATTAGTCTTCCCCATCATCCCCAAAAGTACAGTTAATTTTAATGTGAAGTGTTAAATTTTAAAAATTAAACTGCTAAATTAAAGTATTTATAGAAGTAGAGACCGCACAGCCAGCAGTTCACTGAAAACCTCCAAAGACTGCAACGCATACACATAGATGAGAGCTAAGAGTGGAGCTGTGTCATGTGCCCAGCACACAAAAGATGATGAAAAGATGGTTGCTAAAGCAGTCTGAAAACCTACAATTTAATAAACTAACTGAAGTAAATCAATGACAAATAGGTAAATACAACCTCTGCAACAAATGCAGTCACCCTGGGAAGCTTTCTTACTGGATTACTGTTTCTTAGGCTGACCTATTGTTTCTTAGGCTGACCTAGTTTATGCAACACTTAAAAGTTATGGCTGGTTTGTTTCCCACAAGGTCAAACAAAATCAGAAGCATTTCTTATGATCTCTTTCAGGAGAAATTGTAACCCATGCATTTCTTTATGACAGCAAAAACATAGGTAACAAATGCCCACAAGTTTTTGCAGCTGAAAACTTTCTCTCAGGTCAATCAGTTAATTTTTTTTTTTCAGGGTTCTGTCGTGTTCAGCTGAATATTAAATAAATACAGATAATTTGTTTCGAGTGAAAACCAACACAAGCCAGAGAAGAAAAAGTTTGCATCTTCACATATCAACAAATTTGCAGCAAAATTAAATTTAGTCCAGCTTAACCAAGAAGGTATTAAAGGAGCTAGCACAGGAATCTTGTTGATGTGAATGGGATTGCCATCTGTAACCAAACTGAAAAGTTTGGAAAAAAACACCTGTTTCTCTTTAAGAAAAACTTTCCATCTTTCCATTATTCTGGTTAAGAGTACTACAGTATTATTCAGCCAAAACTGCGCAATAATAATTGAAAAGATATGTGGCAGTTGTATAGGTTAATTTAGCTTCTCTCTGTTTCCCTTTTTTATGTCCATTTCCACTGGACCTGGGCACCTGGGCAGTTCTCAAAATTCCACTATTGCTTCTTTTCACCTTTTCCTATAAGCAGTTCGAAAGAAGTTTGACTATGTGACTTTTGAAAATATTGTGTGAAATTCAAAATAACCCTTCTAAGAACAGTAGCATAAAATTAGTACATTTGCTCTGATATATTTTCTGTTCCTAAGTAGTTTTGCCTACTGGGTAAAAGAATACTTTCCAGCAAACCTTTACTCTCATTTTAAAACTGACATGTTCTCACTCCATCTTCAAAAACTAGAAAGTCTTTAGTGACTCAGAACTCATCACTTAAGAAAGGACAGTGAATTTGTTCTATATAAAGGATTGTATTTTGTACTGCGGAGAGGATTTCTTCTTTTCTTAATTGATACCTTTAGGATTCCCACTTCACAAATTCAAAGTACAAACTTCATAGCCTGGTAGTTTAGTAAACAGTAGCTGTTATTAATAAGAGAGATCTGACATTAAACAAACTAGGGTACTGTCACGTTCCAATTTCTGGGCAGGTTCGTTGTTCTGCAGACAAGCCATTAGGCAGAACTTGCCCCACCACAAGGTTTGAGACATTAACTCCTTCAGTCTCTGACAGGTACTTTTCCAGTTTGTTAGTATTCACACATTCATATTAAAAAGATGTTTTGAATGACTCCTATGCATCAAACAGAGACTTTTTACATTCCCTTCCCCTCATACAATGAGGCCGGAGCACTGTTAAAGAACAGTGGTAGCTCTCTATTTAAAGCCACTAGTTGGAAAAGTGTCTTGACAAGTAGTATTAGGTCTCTTCCCATAGAAATAAGACATCTTTCTAATGATTTGTCAGTTAAACCCAAAGAGAATCCATGACACACAGAATGAGAGGCTTTCACAGGCAGCAAGATTTGGGCTTTTTTGGGTTTTGCTTTGTTTTGTTTTGTTTGTTTGTTTTAATGTAAGAAGTTTTGCCAACAGCTTCTTCTATAACTCTAGATAGAAAATGCTCCTAAGAATTCACCTTGTGTACATATAAGAAGTACAGTGATCGCATAGTTTTTTGGCATATTTTTAAGCAGCATTCAGAAAAGAAAAACAAAAGCTATTTAAAGCATAGAGATGAAATCAGGGTGTGCACAGCAAAATTTCTTTTATCTCCCAAAAGAGTAATTCAGAGAGATGATTAATGGTTACATGTAAAGGACATTGAGGAAACATTACTAGAAAACATTTCCATTCCAAAAAGATCTATTTGCCAGCTCTCCAAGAAGATTATTATATGCTGTAGGTAATTGAAAGTAAAATAATAAGATTCACAGAATGTCTGATACTTCTATTTTATATCTGAACACTTAGGGGTTTACAATACCCATAACATTGTGTCTATCTTATATAATCAACCACTGGCATTCTCACTTGGTCATCCATGTATTTTAAAAGTCATTCATCACAAGTAGTTTTTGAATAATTTATGGTTTCAGAGCAGAATTCCAATCAGACTTAGCTGCTACAGTTCATAGACCAGGGTATTTATTTCAACCGTATAAAAAGTTCAGTTTACATTAATACACTAAGCTAAAATTACAGGGAAAATACCAGTTCTTCTGATGCTGCTGCTATAGTGGTGTAACACAGCACAGAGCAGAGGAAGGCTACTGAAACAGGTAGCAGAACACCCAGTTGGAAATAGATTTCAGATTAGTTTCCGGATTATGGAAAGAAACAGTTACCTTAAGAAAGCAGAAGCCAATACACACGTTGGATGGACTGCAATTCCATTTAAAAAATCCACCCCATCCATTGCTGGACAAAGACACTAACACACACATTCCCTCACTCTTCCAACACTATGTTCACACTTACACTGAAGTGGGGATGATGCTCCAAGACTAGCTATTTAAAATTCAAAATTAGTGGCAAAATAACTGTTGGTTGGGCTTTTTTTTCTTTGAAAATCAACTTTGATCAGCAATTTTGTTAAATTCTTTCCCTCTGATGTCACATACAACAAAAATCACTTTTATTCACCATCAGCATAATTGAGGATAGCTCCTAGTACCTTCACCGATAGGAGATACCACTGGAATTATAACTATGTTTCCAGAAATCAGAAAGACAACACTTCCAGCAGTTTCAGGAAAAAGGAAAACATCTGAACCTGTTTTTCTTTTCATGAAGGCTTCATCTCTACATAACTGCAGAAGGCAATTTAATTTATAGTAAGGTTATTATATAACACATCCTTTATAAGTTTAGGCTATAGCTATACAAAAGGAACAAAACTACTCCACACACTTATACAACATAATATCCAAAAATTCTAAGCAACACCACAGTTTTTAATAAACTTTCAGCCACATTTGATCTAGACAGTGAACGTCTCGCTCTGCACCAGAAGGGAGAACAGACAGGATGCCAAGTGTTGAAATTGTGTTGTGTACATCAGTGCTAACCACGGCATTGCTATCTAAGCTTTTTCAAACTCCAGAAAGTGTAATGCTTTCCTTATTTGTTGCTTGGCATAGAACTTACTATCACTGTCAATGCACATCTTGCTCCCCAGAGAGGTAAAATGGCTTCTAGCATTTCTCGGTCTCATTTTAGAGCTGCTTTTGGGGAAAGAAGATTAAATATATAACACTTTTAATAATGAAAAAATCTTTTTTCTTTACTGTCTGCCAGACCCTAAATCCTTCTTTGTATAGCAGGGATGGTTTCAATTACTGAGTGCAACATTCTCAGCTAAGCCTTGTTCCTGCAATTGTGTTTTCTCAGTTTTCGATGAAATTACATTGTTACCCTTCCTCATGGCTGTGGCAGATAAAAAGAAAAACATTATTTTTTTCCTAAATTTCACAGCAAACCACTGTTTTTTTTTATACGTTACCCACCTAGAACCACTCAGACCCTGAAAATTCCAATAAATTTGGTTAGAATGCCTGCAAAAAGTAAAAATTTGCTTTTAAGTATTTTATCTGTGGGCTCTACTACAGCTCTGTAAAATGATTGCCCTTTTCATTTCATGTGCACAGTACTTCAGAACAATAATATTCTAGGTCTACACAATCCCAGGGATCTAAAACTCACTCAGTTCTTCTCTAAGGTGGAGATCTACTTGTCTTTCAATATATTCCAGGATGCTGAAGGACCAAAAAAAACCCCTGTGCAAATTGCACATTTTTATGTCTCTAATAAGTTATACGTACTCAGCTGGGGGGGGTATTTTTTAACTAAATTGAAATATAGTCAGTGGTTAATTGTTCTTTAATTAACTTTATTTTGCAGAACTGAATTCTGCTATAATTCCTTTATCATTTATTCTTTATTTAGAGGATACTTTGAATACATTTATCAAGGTTTTTTTTCCACAGTTGAACCAAGAATGGTCATTTGAAGTTGAGCATTGACTTCATGCTATGAGGTGTTACGCTAGCAAAAGTCTTTTCTTATCTGCTACCTGCAACATTTGACAAAAATGCTGTAAGATTTTTTGATAGTTGAATACTCTTAGAAAATTTATTTTTCCCAATAGTGCCTGTCAAGTCAGACCTCGGCGCCTTTACAGACTTCATTAGACAAGAATTAAACTGAATACTGAAAGTGATCACAACTGAAGTAATCTAACACATTTTAAAAGTTTAGTGGATTTTGTTGTTACTAGCTTTTGTTTGGTTTTAGGCTATTGAGGCATATATAACCAAAATGCACTGGATAATGGCTATAATTTTATTTAGCCTTTCCACAATGTCTTGCAGCTCCTCTCAACCTTACAGTTTCACTTGCCCAAGAGAAAGCTACAGGTTGTGAAATATCACTTGCTGTTTTTCCTAAGCTATCTAGTTGTGTCAAAGATCATTTATATTTAACAAAACACGAAAATCGATAATATGTAGTTTTGATGAAACTAGGCCCTCGTAAAAGAAAAGAAAGCCAGAGACAAACTGTATAATACTATGTTGCAACTTGTCCTGTTTCTATTCCGATTCTGTTGTGCCAACACACTTCAGCAACAAGCAGAAAGCGTGACAGAGGCATCTTGGGACATCAGCTCTTCAGCTTGCTGGAGCTCTTTCCTCATTATCTGGAACATCATCAGTATTGTAAAACATCTTATACATTGGCAGCGCTAACTCAGAGAATTGCCTTTCCAATTCTTCTGAGATCCTTGAATGTAAGATTGCTTCAGAACCATTTATTTTCTTTTCATTGCTAAATAAGAAACCACAGGCCTGAGATCCGAAGGGAAACAAACTAACCACATAGCATTTTTCTTGAATTCAGCCCCCATTGTCTGGTCCAGAACCTGGTCCTAAGCTCCCAAAACAATGGACAGAGGTCAGAAAGGGGGAAGCACACTGAGCAGGGCACTGGGGAAACACCGTGGAGCCGAAAGGCAATTGACGGGTGCCACTTGTGTGCCACAGACTCTCGGCTGCAATCCAAGTTCATAACCAGTTCATTGCTAGAAGTTGCCCATGCAGGCATGCCCAGGCATGGCATGCACAAAAGGATGATTTAAGGTACCTGGATCATGGCCAAAACCCCAGCCCATCAACAGGGGATGGGGCTGGCAATGGACACAAGGTGGCAGCTGCACATGGGTTCACACCCCCCCCCCCCCCATGTTTTGCATCCCAAGAGTCCTGAATGCAAATAATTCTTCCTTTTGCATTTAAGTCCTTTTTACCAAATACCTTGGATACACATCTTGATTCTTTGCTCTTTGATACCTACTCTAGATACTCTTGAACTAGAAGGTACACTCAACTTGGAGACATGAAAACACCGTCGAGAGTCTTTCCGCAAGCACTAAATTAGTATTTATTCAAACGTATCTGCCTTCTGAATCATTATTCTCCCTTCTTAGCAACCTATCTAAATCAAAGCTAAGCTCTTTTTTTCCTAGAGATACTAAACTGCTTATTCTTGTCCTTACCCTTATTTGCTGCAGAATTTACCATTGATTTTCATTTGTCATCAACTGTCTGCATTTCATAACTCATAATTTATAACCACCTCTGTGAAACTCTCAGTTTTTTATAACGTACTATATATTTAATATGAGAGAGACACTTTTACTCCCACTACCATTTCCAACGAGGACATTAAGGCTTTATTATGGGTGTATCAGAATGCATTGCAGACAAGCAGAAAGGCACCAATAAATTATTCAGGTCATTCTAAGTGAATGCCAATAAAATCTTCATATACAAAAGCATTCCTTTTGGAATTCAGCATTTAAGGCATTACTTCAATTTTAAGCATTACTTTTTCTAACGTGCATTTAATTTTCATCCCCATTTCTGCATAGGTAGAGCCAGGTGTATTTAATTATCATGAAAGGTAAATCAGGAAAAAAAAAAAAACAAACTCCATTTCATTCTCTAACAATAACCAATGAGGAATCTTCTGCATAAAGCACTGCTTGGAAGTACTTAATCTCTCCAGAATCCCAAGAATTGAAGACATGTTGTATGGCCCACTAAAATCTAGCTACTTTTCTTTTGCATTCTCTATACTTCCCAAATTTATACCTATTTAGAGTCGTGATATCATGGACATTATAGCTTGCCTTAAAGGTAGTCTGCTTCACTATGCAACACAAGACATATATTTGCTGCTGAGTAGTGAAAATCAAACTTTGCATTTCTAAAAAAGGGCAAAAGGGAATTAAATTAATTGCTCAAGGAAGCCATTACCCTCACTTAGGAATAGATTATTTGGCAGCGTGGCAATGAAGTGTAAAATATGTATGATGAATCCAATTTATTGTATAGATATCAGTACTACATTCATGGCCTGCTTCTTGGGTTTGTTATTCTGCAGTGTAACACAGACATCAAGATGTAGCCCTGAACTAGGGCTTTGTGGGGCAGGAGTTTACAAACTGCCATCTCCAGGGCTACAACAGGTCAGCGTTCCCCTAAGAAACTCTATATGTGATGCACTACAATTGAAGAAGCAAAATTCATACTGGAAAATTAAAAGTTCAATAATCCTCAAATACTAACTTCCTAGGGATCTAGGCTTACATTCTGGGCAATGTTTTGGAGATACGTATTGATGAGAAAGAAAAACATATGCACGCACACATTATCAAATTGGGTTTTGACTTCAGAAGCAAAACAAAATGAAACGCCTGTAAAGCAAGAATAAAATTATTAATGGTAGTCTGATTATAGCTCCTCCTCTCCTCATCCTCTGAAAACTCAGTCTTTTCACTTGTTCTGTAACAGGGTTAAATTTTCAATGCTGTCTGGAATACAGTGCCATTTTGAGTGGCCAGCTTTGATGTCTGCCTTAAGACTAAATTATTCTAAGTATTTTTAGTATTTCATAGTCTCACTTAAGGTTTGATTTTTAAGTGATCACAAACTTATTAAAAAAAAAAAAAAAAAAAAAGTCATGGAATAGTGGAGCAGGTATTACATGCAATGCCAGAGACCCTGAATAGTATTTATATCTCCACTGATATAACAGAAGCACACATCATCGCACTGTAAACATGAGAAGCAACATTTACACACTACAAGATGAGACTCTAATTATACTTCAGAATAAGTGTTGTACCGTGAACACCGCTTAGACAAGCATCATGAGAAAAATCACTTCATGTTAGAAAAAAGGGTGTTTCTAAAATGTTTCCCTGAGTCCTAGTTTTCATGATTGCTGGTCTGGCTTATTGTCCAAAGCAAATGTTGACAGCTTGCTACAAGAGACTCAGCCTTTGCTGCACATATGTTTCTGTCTGGGTTTCTCCTCCTGGTTTTGGTTTCTAATGGGCACACCAATCTGAACCCCTTTCTTCAAGCCCAGAGAACTGACCTAAGCTCAAAACTTCATGCAAAATTCTGCCATTAACACATGCAATGACTGAATGTGGCCTTCTCCTCTCCCCATCAAGTGCTCTGCATTTCTGATTTTTTGTTTTGGTTTTGACCAGTGGAATGGGGGGGAGGGGTGTGAGGAATTCTTTCCTGTCTCATAATATATATTTATAAATATTTTTCTTTCCCTACTAATGAATTTCCCTCCATTGCTAAGAGAGCCTATAGTATCTTTTCTGCTCCGAATGCTGTGTTCTTCCCCCTTATTATTTGTCGGGCAGGAAATCCTTAAAAAAATCAATAAAACTCCTATTGCAGCAGTTCTGATAAAAACTGCATTGTCTTAAAAGGAAAGATATTTATTCCTGAGATTCTCTTGCTGGCGATGTATCATCTACTCAAAACACTGCACTGACTATAAAGCGTAGGTGGTAATCCACTCTGCAACCTCCTCTGCGTCTTCCCTAGAGCACAGCATTTTCTAGCTATGAAAAACTGCTACGTTTTAAACTATAGGTATTGGAGAGTTGTTTGAAAACAACTACATAAAAAATTCCTGGCCGATACATTTCACTGCTTCTTTCTTCATAACTTCTTATTTAACATGACACACCTCAAATTACCTATTTTTAATGAAATTAAATAAACACACCATCTAGTGGCCAGCATGTAGCCCTTTCCTTATAAGCTTCCCTGATTATTTTGACAGGGTCTAATACGCTGTTTCTGGTAGATACAGCATATTAAGAATACTTTGTATTAACAAAAAGCCAAAAAAATTTACAAAACATGCCATGGATACCTGTTATCCCAAGGGAAGAACAGGATACATCATCTAATAATGTTTTCATCAAAATTCAGAGAAATTGTAAGGTTAGAACAGATTATGTTTCTGCAACTGTCTTCTTTTGAAACTGGACCAGATGTTGCTCTGTAGCTCATAATAGTCCCATGGGTATTTTAAGAAGCATTCTCTCCTTATGGTTTATTCAAAAGACGAGGTCAAATTTCATTTAAGGGAAAAATTTTTTATTACCATTAGACACTAACACAGAGATGAGAAATTTGTATTTAAAGAACCATATGAAGAAATTATAGACGGATAAGCCAAAGCATTTTAAAATCTGAAAAAGAAGATTTGGAATCTGAAATGTAAATTCAAGCCTATCCCATGCAACTGAAAACTGACATGGTTTTGAAAAATTCCTAATTGAAATAAATCCTTTTGTTAAAACACAGTCCAAATACCTTGTGTATGCAAGTACTCCTTGTTGCTAAGGAACTGTATTTCTAAGAAGGCAGAAAGATTTTGCTGGGCTTTTAAAACCAACAAAGTTGAGTTTTGTCCTTAGCTTGACTCTAACAGCAGGTAAAGCAGCTTAATTGAAAACCTGTCCAGGATTTACCTAACAGCAAGCTTCTATGTAAGTCAGAAGAATTCTTCTGGAGTCAGAGTTCACAAGTAACTTCTGGCCTTTCTTATTTCAGTACAGAAACATAGTCTCACTAGTCTTCGTTTGCTTATTTTGCAATACAGGTTCTAACTTCTACACATTTTAGTGGTCTTCTCTCCTAGCTTAAGTATTTCAAAGCTGTATATCTGAACATTGAAACTCAGTTTGAGAGATACACAGAACAGCTACGTAGCACCCCAGAATATTAACAACGGGCAATTAGTGCTGAGCCACAAGGGCTGAGGGAGAATTTTGCGTGCTTTGGCTTAACTTCTGTGAGCCAGTTAGCGGAGAGTCTCCCACAGACTTGCACAATACTCTCCAGTACCTCCTTTCATTTAAAAAGGGGCATACTTCTTTTGATAAATAAATGGTCCTATCAGTTTAAGAGATGATTGCCAGTTCTTAGCCCTAATTCTGAGGACACTTTTACTTCCTTTTATTTCTCTGTGGTCTTTCATCTACAAGGAATGTACTCCTGATTACCATGAATGCTGCTGCGATAAGAACGTTTGTATCTGGATCATCACTTTTTGTTAAAATGACAGGAGATGGAGCTTTGAAGTGCACCTCCATATACCCTTTGTTTTACTTTTTCTCTGCTCAAAACAAAAGATTATTTTATGAGTTAACAGAAATTCTAGCCACTAATCTCTACTTGGGATTTATAAGGTTTCTCAGATGTGGAGAAGTTGCTTGAGAGCACTGCACATGTCTTCAGATTAAATCTCTGACCCTTTTGAGGTTTCCCTGTCACTATTACTTTTTTTCTGTGGGGGAAAAAAAAAAAATCACTTATTCTTAGAAACATAAACTTTAAAACTCTTTCTGTCCCCCTACAAGAGATTATTTTTTTACTTTGTATTTCTCAGAGATGTTATGTTAGAAAGCACCATGATCACTGAGGTGTGTGATCAGTCTCATATTTCTCATTGCTCATTCAAAAAACACCCCCAAAAGCTCAGCAAGCAGATTCAGCATGTACACTCAGATGTTCAAAACAGCAGCTTACCAATACACGTGTTAGCAGACCAGCGATCAAAGTGACCCATAAACCTCTTCCCACTTTTCAGAATTTTTTACCATTTAAAAAAAGCTTTCAAGAAATCTTTTCTCATAGCTGTACTTACACCTTCAATAGCTCGTAATGGAGGAAGGTAATGGGAACAGCATAATTGCTAGAATCAAGAGAGAACGTGTCTAATACTGCACTATTCAGTCAAGTGGGTGAACAAACGAAGATAGATAATGATGAATTAACTCTATCACAGTGCTGAATTCCTTTTAACGCTCCAGCCAGTATTTTGCAAAAGCTTACAGTTTTTCACTACCTAGGGATAGAAACTGCAGTATCACAACAAAACAACCAGCATTACCAGAGGACAGACACCAACAGGTAACTCTGGAAACTGCCTATAGACTGCTCAGCTGAGACAAAAAGTCCCGAGAAAAGGAGGGAGCCACTCGGCTCCCTGTCCTGAGACTCGACACACGAATATTCGGTGACTTTGGCAAGAGAATAGGAACTGTTGGGTTTGACAACTAAGAACACGTAGCGCTGTCTCAAGAGGAGAAGCTGATTTTCTCCTCTTTGGGAGGGAGAGGAAGATAACAGGCTTCCTGGGTAGGACGTTGCGGGGCAGGGAACTATTCTGCGGTTTGGATATTGGCCAACATGCAGCAAGTAGTCTTACTTTAGAGCACTTAAGCAGTCTTAATTTAGAGCCTCTACCTGCTAGCATAATTTATGCGTTAAAAATTAGGTATGTTTATTTAGCCAGAATTAGGCTATGTAATTACTGCACTTTTTTGCTTTTTTTTTTTTGTTTTTTAAGGCATAGAAAACAAGTGATAGATAGCACCCACCTTGTTAAAAGACTACATGAAATAATACACAGATTAACTTACTTACTTGGCTGAACAACCAAGAAAAGGTGTTTGTCTCTAGCAAATCGTACTTAAAGTATATGCAGTTTCTGCAACACAGCAAGAAAGAAACCACTGGAAATTCAATTCTTTTGAGGTATCTCATTCACTCACACTGAGGTCAATCATCAATGCAGTAATAGAACTCGCAGAGAAATACCTGAGATTATGCAGTCTGTTTTTTCTAGGTAGTTGCAAAATTAAAAAAAAAAATAAAAAAAAGAAAGATGACCTTTTAATAATTAAAGTAGTTATTGTTGCAGTTGGCAATCTGAAGTGTATCGCAAGACTTTGATGATACATGCTCATCATTATTTATAATGATAGCTTTGTTGCACAGTGCCTCTACCAAAGAAAAAGTTGCCTTTGTTGCCCTAAGCCAGTTTACAAACACATAAAACAAGGAAAACCAAACTAATGACTAGAAGTAGCAGATCAGCACACTCAAATCACTCTTTCTGTCTAGGGTCTCTTCACAGCAGACAGAAATCATGGAGGAGTTGATTGCATTTTCTCAGCTGGAGACCTGACCTTTCTAGTCTAGTTCTGATACAAGTTATTAAAGGTAGAATAAACCGTGCTTCCCACGCCCCAGACTTCTACCCTAGCCTCTCCTCCTAAAGCACCCCAGCTGGAAGTGGATCTCCTTGAATTGCCCCAACACAGGCCCTCCCTCAGCTGGCAGGAGCAGCGGCTAACAGAGCAAGGACCCAGAACAAAGCGTGGATCCGGTCACGTTTGCCTAACAGATAGGTCTGGTGTCTGCTGGGGTGCATTCGCTGGCTCAGTTTCCCACGTGGAAATTACCAAGGTAAAAAGTTCTGTGTTTTTACTAATTAAAATTAAGGTGAGGGTTTTTTGGCTTGTTTTTATGAACTACTGATGCTATCATGCATGCTTCTCTGGAAATTTCTTAAGGACCTGACAAAGCATTTACACGAATAACTGTGAGGATTCCATATACAGCAATTCATCACTAGGAACCATCAAAGAGCTTGGCGCAGGGTTGATGCATCGGTGGTAAATGAATAATGGCCAAACTGAGAAAAAAATCTTGTATTTTCTTCCTTATTTTCTATTCTAACAAGCACAACAGAACTTTGCTCTATCAATTGTATTTCAGCACTTGTGGAACTAAAGAACATAGGTTTAATTCAGTAAGCCGTCTGCATGAGGAATTACCATGACAGTCAGTACGCCTCACTTCATGAGGGCATGCAGATCATCTTTTATGATTTTTCACTGTCACCGTCTAGATACTCATGAGGTCAGATTCTCAGCTAACATCAAAGTTAAAACCAGCTGCTGATATAGCTGCTCTACTCCTAAGGAATTCAGTTTTGAATACACTCACTAGTGATTCTGAGTTTAACTTGTATCATGGCTATTAATTCTTTAAGAGCTCAGAAATATGGTTTCTTTCAAATGTTTGCACAAAGAAATACATAAAAACACCCGTGGTAAAAATAACTATGAATCAATAAGTACATCCAGAAAATGTAACTGCCTAGTGTGCCTTCATATGCATCTCCTGAGAATGGTTGTGTAGTAGATTTAACTTCCTATTACTAAACAAGAGGAAATGAAAAAGTCTGCGGGAGTAATGGAATTGGCTCAATTATTAGTGAAACAGTCAGAAGATACTAATCTTCCTTAATCTACTGAATTGACTAAATTGGCAAAGGAGCTGAAGAACTGGCAAATTTGAACTGGTTTCAAAAAATCCTCTGTTGCTTGCAGAGTTCAGGATTTATTTGCTTATTTTCAAATATCCTGTGGCTAGATCCAGTAATTACAAGACAGAAGGACTCTCAAAATCATGGGGAAAAACAGCCAACAAAATACCCACCTCCCTGAAACCCTCTCAGAACGTAAATGAAAGCATCCCTTGATTCAAAAAGCGGCTTCACAGCTCTCCAATGTGAACATCTTACATGAAATTGTTAGCTGCATGTGTATGTACCCTGAAAAAAATGCAACTTGATTTCAAACGTGCCAGGGACTGCCTGTTCATTTCATAACGTCCAACTGACCACCCACGTTGGCTTTCGTTTCTCTTTGCAAATGAGTAGGCCTAATCATACAGTTAAATCTTCACCAGCTGAAGTAAAAGCAGCAAAACCAGACCTTTTGTTGCATTTTCTTCCAGAAGAAACATCTGAATGCAGGAGGGAAACATTTCCAAACAGAACTCTCCCTCTTCTGTGGCTGTAAACCACAGTGCTGCTGAATTTGGGCAGTGCTGCCTATAGAGGCTAAAGCTGAACAAAGTCCTCCCTCTAATTTTTGGTGGTTTTTTATTTTTATTTTATTTCTTTAAAAACTGTTCCAGAAAGCTTTCCCATTCCTACAATCCCAGAGCTTCAATGCCAGCCATGCTATGAAACAACAAGTTGAAAGAGTGTTGTGGGTACAGACACACCCGTGCCTTCCGCGTAAGAGCATCCGAGGCATGTGACAAAAGTTCTGGGGAGGAAATGGTTCGGTAGCCCTCAGATGTGGGTAACAGAAAATAGGTTGATAATTTGCCCAAGAAACCAAAAAGAATGTGCCTGCTCTTCGCCACAGTCTGCAGAAAGGCATGAACTTGTCTGTTGTAAGAATGGAAATAAAACCTCAAATTTAGTCTTCTGTGGCCACCCTCAAAATTACTTGTATGGACTTAACAATGTACCATCTTCCAACATAAGAAAAAAAAAAGAAAAAAAAAGAAATCCACACAAATAGTTAAAGAGTGCATTTTTCCCATTCCATCATAAAATGCTAGATTAGTGTGTTACCTTGTAATCATGGGAGCCAGGTAGGCTATACAATAAGCTGCGTGATATTAAGAAATTGACAGGGGAGAAAAGTACATTGTAAGATAAAGTGAGTGAAATCACTGTTAAACGCTGCCCACAGAACATGGAGGAATGATGAATTACATTTCTTTCATTACAGCTCTGCTATGATATTCAGATAGGAAATAAAGTTTCCAACCCTAGTAATTGGATTGTTTGCAAGACACTAAAAGAAGATTCAGAGATTTCATTTCCTCTTCTTCCTGTACTGCCATGCTCCCAGAAGGACTCACCCCCAGAGAAGTGCAAATAATATTGTTGACAACACCCCCTCTAAAAAGGATTTGTGGTCTAACCTGCTTACAAAATAAGAAGAATTGGTGCATCCTGAAAGTCCTTCCCGGGCACAGGCAATATGCAAGTACTTGCCCTGCTGTCCTCATGCTTCCAGAACTGCTGGCAGCCCTGTCACCAACAAGAGCAGGTAAAACCCTTGGCTGTACCTCTGATGGAAGAGCTCTGGTCATATCAACCACTCTCATTCTTCATTACAGTCTAAATCCTATTTTTTAAAATATTATTACCACTGAGTTCTGATAATAGAACTACATAGTTACAATTAGCAATATTTTTCAGTATTTCAGAAACAGAGGAACCTCCTGAATGCTCTGTAACTTTAGAGCTGGACTGGTTTTAGAGTGGAAGTCACACGTAGCTGTTTACATTGCACCAAATCTCATTAAAGCCTGACCTCTGAATACAGCTCAGAGAAGTACATTTTTTATTGGGGAAAGAGTGCCCACTACACACTGTAACCACACACAGTTTTTGCAGACTTGATACACCCACACAGAATATGGAGAATTAATAATTCTTCTTCATGACAAGAACCAAATCAGCTAAATATTTGAAGTAGATCTAATTATAATTTCCCCTCCCATCACGTAAAAGACCACTACAATAACATCTGTAAAGACATTGAAAAGCTTTTAAATTCCAAAAGAACAGTTTTATTTAAAGGATAGTGTGAAATAAGAATAAATTTTCTAAATCAAGAAATCTCAAGTGACTTGCTCAGACAAAATAGAACTACATGGAGGATAACTGTCCCTGCTCTCGCCTACTGTGTCCTTGCCGGTGGGTCCTTGATTCCTGGCTTGATTTCAGATGAATCAATGACTTCAAGTTGCAGCAAATGCTAGAAAGGTTATTTTCCTTGTTTGTGAAAACTGGTTCCCTAAAAGGCAGTCCCTTTTTCTCAGTCTGAGAAATTTTTCAGTCCTTGGGTTTCCAGACCCCTCTGAGCAGGCTGTTCTCTACAGCCTGTGAAAGCCTCCCTGTCTTCCTTAGCAATTGCTTCCACAGAAGGAGAAATCCCATCTTGCTTCCATAGGCATTGACATGATTGTCTTTATTTTTCATTTAAAGGAGCACATCATATGAACAGTGAATGAAGCATAAAAAGTCCATTTTTCAGTTTGCATAAGACAAAATGTCCATATATTCCCATATATTGCTACTACTGGCACCCACGTGTTTGAGATTTCCTTTTTTTTTTTTCCTTTAAGAACTGACAGAATAACCTGTCTTATTTTCATGACTTCTTGGCCCCTAGAAGCACAGGTGCATGTTGGTTTTCCTCCCCTAATTAATCTCTTCTTCAGGCTCAGACTGGTTTCGTATTCACCATAAGAAGTGAGGCAGCTTCCTAAATGCCTGAAACTCTCATTTTGAAATTAAGTTTTGATGGCTGTAACAAACCATTGTTTCTTTTAATACACATAACAGATAAAAAGCACTTTGCAATTTGCCTTTTCAATGAAATTAGTTCTGGGAAGTCATCCTTTGAGAAGTGAGAGAGAATGCCTGACAGCTACTACAAAATAAAACTTCTTACTACATCCTTTTGATTTTCAAATATATACCTATATATTGCAGTACATGTTTCTATTAAAAATGAGCTTAATGTATTTGTTGACTAAGTGCTAATTCTAGTAATAATACAACAAGAATGGGAACTTCAGGAAAGTTTGAGTTAATGGGGTTGGGTATTTCTGTGGGCTTTTTTTTTTTCCCCCTTTTTTTTTTTAATTGTTGAGCACATTACTTAGGTAAATAAAAAAAAATAAATAAATAGAGTTGTATGGCTATCTCCTAGCCTTCCCCAGCCAGTACTTGCATGTCTTTATGTTACTGCAGATAGGATTTCAAGGTGGAGATCAGTTCAGATAGCAACAGATGAAGAACTAGGAACTGACCCAAGAGCTGTGTGATGGCTCCTGCCCCGATACAGCAACATCCATAATATATGGAACACAGTACTCTTTTTAGGGGGCTGAATAAGAGTTAAAGTACAAGATAAAATTGCAGGAAAATATAAAGAACATAAAGCAAAGTAGATGATACATAGATTTCCACAAGTCTTTGGTTAGATAAAGAGTTTCTGAGGTGGTTTCTGAGAGACCTCACCAGGAAAAGAACCAGCTGGGCTGTCAGAGGCAAGCGTGGAACAGATTACAATATAGGAAAGTTGAAAAGAAAATTGTGACCGAGCTAGGAGTGGACAAAGTCCCTCTACCATTTTCATCAGTGATGTAGAGCTACTGGCATGACTTTCAACCAAAGATGGGCAGCAGCATCCAAAGCTTATCTGAATCATTAGGTGACCAGAGATTTATTTGAAGTCATAAATCCTTATACTCCATTAGTCCAGTTTTACAGAGCAATTCCAGCAAAGTCAATGACTTCTAATAAGTATCAAGCTGTCACAGCACAGTAGAGAATCAGGCCCTTTATTGTCCCTCATATTCTTACAGTTGGGCAGGTGGGGGAATTACCATGTTGCAGATCGGTGAAAGTGGTTTGATGTGTGGGCTTTGGCACACAGTGAGCATTTTTGTGAGGAACTATTTTACTGTAATTTAACTTTTATTGTAAGGCATGACACATCCTTTCCAGCTAATTGCTCTGTTTCAGCTTTTAAAATGAACAGATCTTTCTCTCTTATGTTTCAGCTCATATATTGTAATGATATTACTGTTACTGTTAAAGGTGACCTGAAAATGATTTTAAATTATTTGCTTCTTGCTTCTTCATTCATTTACAACGAATAAAAATGCCTAAGAGATTCTAGACTATTTCTAAAGCATATTCTCACACACACACAGAGTCCCCCTTTCTATTTTTACTTTATATGTGTCACCTCTCACCCTTTGGCTTTACTCAAGTTAGGGATATATCATGTGCAGTCCTAACAGCCATTTTAAGTTGAAGAAGTAATAAAGACTTTTGGGACAAGTCTCAGCTCTCTTCCATGATCTGCTATACAGGATCTTACGAGTGTTGTGCTACTCTGGGGAACAATCTGGCCTTTGTCTCTCCTGCATTGGCCCTGAAACTCTGCAGTCATTCTACTCACTTGTTAGACTCTTCATTTTGTGACTGATGATTTTGGTGTGGATTTGCCTTAGAGAGAGGCCAAGAGGCAAGAGATGCTGTCACAAGACCTGCAAGCCTCCACTGAAGAACACACAAGTGGAGCACCCATGTACAAATGTATCAACATTTAAAACAAACCAACCCCCCAAAAACCAAAACCCAACTTACACCACAAGATAATACCTGTAAGCCTTATTAAGATCTTTTCTTTTTTTCTTTTAGGAAAGAGATTTGGATGCACGTCAAAAAAGAAGAGGTGGATTCTAGCTTCGCAGGGGGGGAAAACCCATCCAGAATCCATACTTTTAAAAAGACTGCTCTGCAAACATATTCTCTCGCCCAAAGCCAGGTCAGAGAAGCAGCTGCATCTGGGAATGGCAGGTACTCCTTAATCTTTCATTTTATGTGCAGAATAAAGAGATCAAACCAACTTCTAAAACACCTGAGCAACAGTTTTGTTCTGCGAAGAAGAATAGAGTTCTCTTTTTCATATCTGTTAAACTGAAGCATTTACAAGATGTAAAGTCCCTACTGGGAGTGTAATGTGAAAATCCACTCAGTGGTGCATGTTTCTTTAGGAAGTTAAAGTGCTAGCGACTTGATTAATTTAACTTCTCTTTTCCCATCAACCCTAAAAGATGAGAACATTCTGAAATGTATAGTGAAAAACCTTTATATGAAAAGGATTTTATTCTGTGCAAAACCAAATTAGACAACATTTTTTTCGGTAGAGAGCTATGCATGCTCTCTAACCATGGCATATCACAAGAGCGTGAGGCTGCTGCACTCAGGGACTATTTGAAAATCCACAGGTGGGCAAACATAAAAATGCACCTTCTGTTGCATAGAGGTGTTGCAGAGTGAGTGGACAAACAGGTTAAACCACGGGAGTCCTGAGGCAATTGATGTATGCAGTATGGTTGGTCCCACCAGTACAAAACCACGTAACAGTTGCAAAAAAACAGTAAGAAAGGTTCATCTTTCTCAGAAGAAATTGCCATATCCTGTTCTCAGGGGTCAGACTTGTACCATTTTAAAAAGCTCTATCTTAATTTCAAAGGAACTATTCAGAGTGGCACAGCACACAAAATAAGCAAAAACTTGAGCAGTAATATTCATGATGTGGGTCAGGATAGATAAAATTTAGATGCTTGGCTGAAGAACAGGTCCCATCAATTTCTCATGAGCTTATAGTGTCATGACACAGTTTAAATTATGCATCTTCTACAACATCCCTCTTGACATTTTCTGGAGGGGAAGGAAGGTTTCAGTAAGGCTTTTGACACTGGGTCCCATAACATTGTCATGGACTAACTGATGAAGCATAGGCTAGATAAGTGGACAGTGAGATGGACTGAAATCAGCTGAACCACCAGGATCAAAACATTGTGATCAGCTGCACCAAATTCAGCTCGAGGCCAGTCACCAGCTGCATGTCTCAGAGTTCAGTAACGAGTCCACTGCTGTTTAAGATTTCATTAATGACCTTGATGATGGGACAGAGCATATCCTCAGCAAGTTCACAGATGACACAAAACTGGGAAGAGTGGCTGGTACACCACGTGGGTGTGCTGCCAATTCAGAGGGACCTGGACACGCTGGGGAAATGGGCTCAGTCATGCAAGTCTTGCACCTGGAAAAGAACAACCTCCATGCACCCGAATAGGCTGTGAGACAAGTGGCTAGAAAACAGCTGTGAAGAAAAGGACCTGGAGATCCTGGTGGACGAGTTGAACGTGATCCAGCAATGCACCCTCACGGCATGGAGTCAGTCCCTGCCCCACCAACACCACAGCAGGGCTGGTCTCCAGCTCCCCACAAGCCCTGCATGCCCAGCCATCCCAGGGCTGTCCCTGACCCCAGTTCCCTTCACTGGCCTGATCCTGACCCCCCACCAAAGGCTGATATCCCAGCCCAGCCTCAGCTGTCCCACAGAGGTGTTGGCCTCACTGTGCCCTGACAAAATAACAGAAAAATAGAGGTTTCCATTTTAGCCCACCTTTAGGTACCCACTTATACAAAGTTATCAGCTAGGATGTGACCACTTAAGACTGCCTAGACAAAACATTCTTTTCCTTCATCCTGAGTAGATTTTTATGAAGCTCAACTTAATCTTCTTTTCCTCCCAATTACATCAGGCCATATAGCAAAAACCCCTTTACCTACTGCTTCTAATAAATAGGTTCTAAATATATTTAATGGGCACAAATAAGCCTGCAGTTCTTACCCCAGAAATTAATTTTCCAGCTATAATGGGAGAAGTCAATGAAATGGTGAATATGGGTGAAGAACAATTAGACTTTGATTAAGAACATGTAGAATGGAAGATGAAGGAGAAGCATGACATCCTTTACTTAGGTGTGTGACTTCTTTTTCTCCAAAATCAGTTCCTGCTCTTATGTTTCACCCCGTTTTTACTTTTGCAGGTAAGGTAGGAGACAAAGTTTAATAGCAACTGCAGGTACATTTAGAACTATGCTACATTACCAGAGAACTCAAAGCATAAGGTTTATGAATTTTCTCCCCGAAATATGACAGAAGAAGAAAAAACTGACTGAAGTGTTTAAGTCATGCAATACTCAACAGTTAGAAAGAAGATGTGCACTCTCAATCTAAAGCACAACACTGCCTTGTGAGGAAATTCAGTTGCGAAGTACTCCAAGTACTCTCTCACTGTTTGACAATCTACTAACATGCAGCAGCTGAGAATCTCAGACCTCTAATGAAAGGAGATGCTACAGTTCTCCAAGTCCTTGCATAGCCCCTAAAGCTGCACAGCCTCAAAAAAAATCTGCAATAGTGGTGTTTGAGGACTTTTTTTTTTTTTTTTTTTTATTTCTCTAAACACTTCATAACTTTGATTCCTCTTTTCCAAAATACAGGAATAGTTAAAAAACACTTCCTATAGAGTGAAATTTAGAAGTAAACTGTGGGTCATCAAAACGTTTCATTTCACCACAAAAAGAAAAAAGGCACCCATGTTGTCCTAGGCTGTAGGCTTTTACAAACCATGCACTTATTTTAGATGAAGCTAAGGTTCAGTTCAAGGAGAGAAAACTGAAAGTGTGCATCATAAAATAATGAAGTCTGAAGTTTATGAAGTATTTGAATTTTTAATAGAACTGAATTTCTAACTGAAAAAACTGATAAGCTTTATTTTTATAGTTTGTGATTTTAAATGTGATGCCATGTATCTGTACAAAACAATTTACAATAAATCTAGGAGTCTTCTAGAAACTGAAGTTGTAAATTAGAAATAATGGTGATTTAATAATTCTTAACTGGTTCATGAATTAGAAACAGAACACACACACCCCTCCCTAATTGCTACACCTATTAACTACCACTAGGCAAATTTCCTCTTATCCTTACCGAAATGAATAATAACTTTTTTCTTTTTTTTTCTCCAATAACCACTATTAAATATCATTTATTATAAAAATAGTAAAATAGCAGAAAATCCTCCCATGAGACATACTGATGGGATTTACTGGAGATGGTGAATTCTGTTAACAATCATTTCTACTCCAGTATGGACCTTTCATACTTCAGAGCTCCAGGGAAGGAGGATGCATTCATGACAAAGACTAAAAAAACCTGAGAAAACACTTTTTACAATCACTGAGATAAGTGTTGCTAGTTTCTTATTTATGTTTAATTAGTTTTCCAAATGCCTTATTGAAAATCTCAGATAGCCTATCATCATTGTTAAAATCTATCATTTCCTTAAAGTATTTATGGGATTATACTGACGGCAGAGATCATTTGTCATCAAAGGGATAAGATTAGACATGAAAATATAATGCTGGCAAAACATACTGCAATAGCAATACACAGAAGGGAAAGTGCATAATAGAACTTTTAACACAATTTTTTTTCATTTTATTTTCCTCTACTTAGAATGTGTTTTGTTACTGACACTGGTAATATGACTTTCAGACAGACCAGCATTGCATTATACAAACAATGATTGGAAAGATGGCAAGCTTTTGTTTGTTGGAGTGTTTCTACCTATTTATTTTTGACAAGGTCAAAAAACTCCTTTAATTCAACTTTACACTTGGCTGATGATGAAAAGTAGCTGTATGCTTCGACATAAAATAACCCACAGACGTCAGCATCAAGTAATAAACATTTTAAAGCATTCCTGCTAATAACTGAATTCAGGACAGCAACTGAGCAGAAGTATCCATCTCTGTCAAACACTGCTTCTGAAGCATTCTGCTAATCATTTGTAAGCACTGAGCATAGAACTCACTGAAGTCTAATTCTATTGTTTGCATTTCAGATGAACAGTAATTCAAACAAACAAAAAGACATTTTAGAAAGTGTTACAGAACATATCTTTAGAACACTCCCTCCTAAAAAAAAAAAACAAACCCCAAACAAACAAAAAACCCCACCCCAAACTCCCCAAACCAGAAGCCAATCATGAAAACACACACGCACAAATAATGAGTTACTTTTCTTAATTCCCACCCTTAGTGTCTGGTAAGAAAAATTACAAAAGCACTGTATTATGTGCTGGATAAGACACAGAAAGCCAGGAGTGAAGAAGTTTAAATCCTTCCAAATCAGCACTTGTAATTCACAGACTCCACAAACACAGCTGAACTAAGCCATCAATCTTTGTACTTGCTGACAGAAATTCTCTACTCATCGCAGAAGGGCAAAATTTTTGAAGGGGTGCCCATGTGATTTCTTTAGACTCTTACCTGGGCACATCCACTGACGTAATTTCTAAGAACAAGTAGAGCATAAAGTCCCTGACAAGATGATGCTAGATAGTCAGCTAATATGTTCAGATCACAAAACATCAGCACTAAATACTTTTTGTTTTCCTGTCTCCGTAAGCAACAACCGTTTGTGTGACAATGCAACTGAAATTCTCTATGGACACACAGCAGGTCTATGTATGCTTTATTTTCATATCTGAACTCAAACCAATGCTACTTTATGAACGCGCAGCAAGAATAATCTGTTACAACCATTAAAGAGAACATGCCCTTGGATATTGTTCTCTTCCTTTCCCATTTCTCTGATTTAGCAAAGACTTTGGCAGAAGTGATTTGTTTATTAGAATTCAATAATAAATTATGCAAGTGACATCTGAAAACCCAGCAACAGTCATTTGCATGACAGAACACTTACACTGGCATCAGTAATTTTTCAGCAAGGTCAAAAATCACCATCATTTCTGTACCAAGTCTAGCCAGTGATGAATTTGGGCTCTATACCTTCATGGTAGAAATCCTTCATTAACAAAGAATAAACAGTTCATTGCACCTGTAGAAATGATGCAAAATATGCATTGAGGATGACACCTGGGGAAAAAGAACAGCAACAGAAAATCCTCTTTCCTCTACTGCTTCCTACAGACTGACTTTTCCTATGTCCTCTGAGGCACTGTCATTTGCTTTATATTGCAGTTCTATTGAGAAAGAAGTCCACTAGATATTATCTTTACCTTAACTTTAATAGTACTTTCATAACCATTCAATCAACTGATGGATCCAGGTCTTGCGGTCTCAGTTTGCTTTTCACTACCAAGAGAGTCCTTTCAGCTGAGTGTATACAATTTGCTAAGCATGTCCTCTGATGCCTATTATACTTCAGCTGTACTATGATCTAAATTGTTAGCTTGTTTTTAATTTTCCTTATGTTAATCCTTTTAAAAACAGATAACAATACTATAGATGTCATTCTTAGCCCCTAAACCAATATTGCATTGAGAAGGCACCTAAGACAAAGCTGCTATTTTTAAAGAAAAATCATTAACTTGGTTAGTTGTTTTCTTTACGTAATAATTAGGGTGAGAATAGTCTTTCAGAATTTATAATGTGTGGAAAAGATTCGTGAGTTATAAAGAAGTGGGGTTCTGAGTTGCTACATCATCTACTTCTTTAAGTAAAGTCTTTCAAATAATGAAAATCATGCACAGCTCAAACGAAGTTCAACAAGTGCAATTAAAGTAGTCCTTAATTTCAGTATCAAAATCTTCAACTTTTATTAAGACAGTTCATACTTTGTACGGATCTAGCTTTTTTTGCATCAATGGAGATCCAAAAGCATATCCTCTCTGCACATAATCTTTCACCAAATGGAAAATCAATAGCCAGCTCCACACATTACCTGATCAGAGCAACACACTTGCTCCCCAAAGAGAGGCGTCCGAGAAGCAAGGCTGCGTGTTTCAGTCTCAGCACGACAGGCTCCGATACTTATGAGCACAGCCCCCACATCTCACAACTGGGCTCATGCAGCTACCAGTGCCAAAAATGTTTTCAGTACTGGGTCCACCAGCCCCTGGGAATCTTCATCATTCCTCTGTTGGAAGTGACCATGAACAGTAATCTCATAAATGCTACAGAAACCTGACTCCATCATGTTTCTTAAAAGGGTGCACACAATCTTAAGAAAAAGCATACCATACAGGCACAAAAATTGAAACTTAAAAGTTAAACCAGTGACTCTGACATTCATTAGAGTTGAAAAAAAAATTGAGAAGCATTTGAAATATTTTCATACACTTTCAGACTAAGCTTTTCCTGAAAGACCTCTTCCACTTTTATAACACTTCTCTCCCCTAACTCTTCATTCCCTCCCCATTTCATTTTGCTACTGAGAAGAGGTGCAGTTCAGAGATGGGAAAGAAAAAGAAGGGAGAATAACAGGACAAAATTAAAAATTTTAAAATCCTGTAAGTTACTTTAGAAACCATCTTTATCTAACTCTGAAGTAGTAAAAGAAGCAGTAAAGTAGCATTCAACACTAGCCTATATGCCATGCATCCCAGCCTTCATATTAGGGTTCTTTCCCTTTAATTGTATTACAAAAGAAGTCTTCTGTTTGATAGATTCTTCTCCATACAACAGCTGCACAAGTTTTAGTCGTCTTGTTCATTTACAGTGTATAACAATCAGATTCATGTAACGGAGATGCTGGGAGAAGCAAATGAGAAAAGCAAAAATGCACGAGTTCTGTAGCTCTTCTATCAGAGCACAGCTAGATCAGTCTTGCATAGTCTCCCAAATTCATTGGTATCAACTGTTTTACTGGTGTTCTCTGTTTCCTAGGAAAATGATAAAATTAAGAATTCTTTTCTCCACTCTTGAAGAAAAACAAAATTTTTTCAACCTCTTAAGAAGGGACCCATAAGTGGCACCCTAACTCTAGCACACAGTGAATCACGACCAGAGCTATGATTCTCTAAAATACAAGTAATTCTCTATTTTACATTCCACCCACTGCGCAGCAGCTCTACAGCACATCCCACAGAAGCCTGCATCTAGGTTAGTCCACTGACTGTTTTCAAGTCCCAAATATTATGGATTTTTAGGTGCATGTAGTGAGGTCTTAAAAGATTCTACATTATTCATTACATTAGTAACTTTTAATCAAGGAACTCATCAAGGAAGTAGGGCAAGGCCAGTCCGATGAACCTGATGCTGATTAGCCCACAGATGTGTTATCACACACTTTCTCAAGAGGTTTTGTTTGGATTTGAGAGGAAAATTATTCCTAGCATCAAACCATGCATGTCCTTTTTTTCCTGTTCAAAGCTCAAGCTAGCAACTGTGATTAGAAATGAAATGCAAATACTTCTGAAGAAACAAGACTAGGGGATCAATTTCATGATTTCTCACTGACATCAGCAGGCCTACACAGAACAGTGCAATTACTGTGGATTAGGTGAGTGAGGCTAGGTGCAAGTGGGGGATCTCTGCCAGGCAAAATTTCTGTTTAGATAATTTCATTCTACATAAGCATAGACACCTTCCAGACCAGAGTTTCTCTCACCTCCAGAAGGACAAACTTCTAATGTGCTACATGACTGCAGACAAAAATGAGCTAAAATAAGATTCTGTCCACTGATCTCCTAAGCTTTTAGGCACCTTGCAGATATTGGCTATATAAAAACACATTTGAAGTTTTAATCATATTTATTGGAATCACCTCTTAAAATCACATGATTATTTAAAAGACAATGCATACAAGAGTATTATTACATTCTCTCATGACAGTTCGACAAAAGAAATCCTTTCAGCAGTATTTAGGAGTGTAAAAAAGGTAAGGAAATTGGAAAGGTAATAATCACTGGCTGAAGCAAAGTTTCAGTGTTGTTCTGGCTGTAAGTTTAGCAGGGTTCAGACATTACCATTTCCACTTACCTGCTTGCCACTGCTTCCTTTTTAAGTTACCACTCCACCCTAATAACCTAGCATAAATAGAGGTACAGTTCCTCCCTGACCCCTCCACCAAGTGAGCTGACAGAGCTGAAAATACACACTTCTAATAGCAAGGTGGTCGCTGGGCTGACAGGAAAGAAATCTGCACCCAGGTCTGGTGACATATCGAGGCAGAGAGCAGGCAGTAACCCACCTGCGCTCAGCTACAACCACAGCAGGACTCCTGACCCCCAGTCTCGCAGAAAATAATGTGACTCTCCTCCCAGTCACTCCTCTGTGAAAAGCTTTTAAGTTGCAAGCAAGAGTGGTGAGAAAACAAATAGAGCAGAGCCACACCAGGTAAGAAAGGTAAAATTAAAGACAGATGCAAAAATGCCGAGGCAGAGGTGGTCAGTAGCTCAAAGATTCCAGAGGAAAAACTAACACAAATGGTACAAAATGCTAAGGAAAAAAAGCATGTAATTGGAAAACTGGTCCTCAGCAGCGGTGATGTTCAGCCTGTCCTAGGGATCAAGGGAGACCAATCTCCCCCTCTGACGGATGACTGCCAGGCTAACCAGCCTCGTCAGGTGACTTATTGGAGGGTGGCAAGCATATTAATCATTATCCAGTATCTCATAAGTACCTATTAGGTATTAATTAATTAATTACTGTATCAGATGACATTTATTACTTTGTATTCTTAAACTGTGAAGATCTGCTCTGAACACAGAGAAACATTTTAAAGAAAGCAGATAGAACGAGTAACAATAAATAAGTTACAGTTGTTATTTGTACCTATCTAGCTGCAAAGCTGCCTAATGTAAACTGGGATAAATATGCCAGTATCAGTAGCACTTCACAGTTTGAACAATGAGGTTGAAAACTCGGTTTCAATACCATCAAAACCTAGCAGCCTTGGGATGTACAGTGGTAGCTTTACTTGAGAATTTCTTTTCTCTTTTGGACTGCTGGAAATACATTCAAATTTTCAATTACAATATACATGAGCATTCGTGATAAGGCAAGAGACTATACACTTGGAGAAATGTAAGAAAAGTCATTAATTCAAAAGGGTCTTTTCACATCTGCAAGTCGTTGCATCGTACAGACATACTGTAAGAAGGAAAAAACCCCAAACCCACCAAAACAACCCCCTTACACTTGGCCACCTTCCCTAATATTTTTTATATTCCAGAAACACATTTCAACAAATAAAAACTTTTCCAAATGTCACCAATACTTCTTACTCAGGCATTTGGGGGGTGCTGAGAACTGTAATGCTTGTCCCAGAAACCATTGCCAGTCATTCAAAGCAAGGCAAATCCATTTCAGTAAGCAGAAAACCAATGGAAACCACAAATTTGTAGAGCTCCTGCTACATCTGTTTAATTAGAATTGCTCAAGACAGAAAGCTGCATCATATACACATCGTGCAATTTGAGCACTTGGCTCCATCCCTCCCAGCACTTGACGCTCTGCTATTAAAAGCTCTCAGCATCCACAGAAGTCAGTCTCCCTCGCTTTTGGGGTGATAGCTCCTTTGGTATCCTTTTTTCCTTCCTGATATAAGGCACGGGGAACCATGTTGTATCCCTGATGCACAACACCACATCCGTTTTCCTCCTCTCTTTCCTGCTTTTTACTCTATCCCCCTTCTCCCTAGTGCTGCTCTCATCCATGAGTAGAACTGCAAGATAATGGAGGAAGAAAGCAAGCAACTTTAAAAGACCTTAGTTAGTGCTTTCATCCCTCCCCCTCCCTGCCCTTTGGATGTTTAACTAGTTGTATGTTCTGCTTACCTCTTTAATGCCTGTGGTTATCTCTGTCTCCCACTGTCAATGACCTTCATGCCAGGAAAAAAATCAGCTTGCAAATACGAAAGACTGATAAAATACATACAGTATTTCTACTTCTTTTTGTTCTACAATACTTCCTCTCTTTAGAGACACAAAACCTGCTTGCTCCAAATGTAAATCCTAAAAAAGATATCAACAGGTCATTCTTTTGCCTTTCAAAGTATCCTTAAGTACACTAAAAATACGAGGCCTGAATTCCTCCCCTCTTTTATTTCAGTGCTTTAAGTGTTTCTCAAGATAAAGCAATAAACTTTTATTCTTTTTGCAATTTGTTTTTGGTCTGCTGAGAGAAAATAAAATGTTTGCAATATTTACCCCAAATTAGCTGTAATAACACGGTCTAAATAAAGACTGTTTCACAGCAGTCTATTACAAATAAGAACTATTTACAGTATTTATGTGCTACACTGTTATTCTCAATTCTTCCCCTTCTCCAGAAACCAAGCTAACAATCTGCATAGCTTTTTAACTTATGAAACCCCATCTGAAGGAGCACGGAGCTAACTTTATCACAGTACCCCACCATAAAGGTCCAAATCAAGCCTGAATAGCTCATTGGATCCACAAAATAGCACTCCAGAAACGCATGAGCTAGGATCACCTCTAGCACATCTGATCACCTGGCCCAAATTGGAAGGTAACATATTTACAGCTGGTCTGACAAGGAAATAGGCTTTGGCAAACATCTGGAGCACCGCCTCAACTCATATTTCCAAATGATAAAAGCCACTCTGCCTGAACACTTTTGGTAGCAAACGTGATTTATAGGTTCTTTTAATCCGAGTTGTCAAACATGAAAACATCGTACTTGCACAACTTCTAAAAGGGTGCAGGACACTAACATAGTTATTAAGGATACAAAAGCAGATACAGAGATATGTGGAGAAAGAAAGGGATGCCTCCTGTCATGGTCTAACCCCGGCCAGCAACCAGGCCCCACACAGCTGGTCCCTCACTCCCCACACCAGTGGGATGGGGGAGAGAATAGGAAGGGTAAAAGTGAGAAAAACTGGTGTGCTGAGATAAAGGCAGTTTAATAGGTAAAGCAGCAGCCACGCACACAAGCAAAGCAAGACAAGGAATTCGTTCCCCACTTCCCACGGGCAGGCAGGTGTTCAGCCATCTCCAGGACAGCAGGGCTCCATCACGCCTGACAGTGACTTGGGAAGACAAATGACGTAATTCCAAACATCCCCCCTTCCTTCTTCTTCCCCCAGCTTTTATCTGCTGAGCATTGCGTCCTATGGTCTGGGATATCCCTGGGGTCAGTTGGAGTCAGCTGTCCTGGCTGTGTCCCCTCCCGACTCCTTGTGCACCTACTCGCTGGCAGGGCACAGGAAACTGAAAAATGCTTAGCTTAAGATAAGCGCAACTTAGCAACACCTAAAGACATCAGTGTGCCACCAACATTGTTCCCATACTAAATCCAAAACACAACGCTTATACCAGCTACTAGGAAGAAAATTGACTCTATCCCAGCCAAAACCAGGACACCTCCACATCCCTTCCTCTACACAGGCTCCAAACCAGTCATGACCCACTTACATGTATGGCATGTTATATAACAGGTATGCTAAACCACTTTAAACCACTGTCCCCTCTCCCTTCCCAACACCTTTTTTCTAATGACGTATCCCTCCCTCTTGCTTATCCTGCCCTCTCATTTTGTACATATGCACCCAATTTCTGAACTGCCGTTAAATATTTTTATATCAACCTTCAGCTGCTCCCCTGGGTCTCTCAAGTATAAAAAAAACCATACTCTCCATTACAAGCCTCCCAGACATTACAGTTTGTTTGCCTGCATCCCTCCATCCATTTATCCTAAACCTATCCAAGACTTTTATTCCTCATTGCCTAGCAAGCTTCTTGCATCAAGGCAGAAATGCAACACTATCCTGGTGCACCAAGTGCTCCCCTGGTCTTCATTCTCACGTCTTCTGTGTAGACGGAGACTGTAGACACTGGGATTCCCCTGGACAAGCTTGTCTTCCAAAACCCAGCTGCCTTGCATAACTGGCACACCTAGCCTTCTCCAAGGAAAAGAAGGCATTTCTCTGCCAAAGATGCTGGTGTCGCTGCCAAGATGAATGCACAGTTTGGCTCCCACTGAATCGCTGGAAGACATCCTTTCCCAGCCAGACATCAGTCCAGCTGACACCCCCAATAAGTCACAGCTTTTGGTGCTCATCTTCTATTCCCCTAGTATCAAGGCTGGCAAAATAAATTGGCTGCAAGAGACATGTTCTTCCTGAGAAGTATGAGCAAAAAGCAACAAAAACAGAAATAGAAGAACTAAGAGGCACTGGTTGGACAGCGGAAGAAACAGAAAGGCCAAAACTAAATTTGTCCTGGAGCTTCTCATGCCTCTTCAAGTTCTAGTCCACATTTCCTTCCCACAGGATATCTACAATTTGTTCTTGTTCTCTTCTACTCCATTGAATATTCTCTAAGATAGCACGGAGTATGCACTCATGTGCACATATACACCTACTACAAGGAGTATTTCAGAATAAAAACTGAAACATGAACTCTCCTTCACAGCGTGGCAGTTATCCTCGCAGACTGATAGATTGTCTAGAAATGTAGAGGTTCTTGTCATGGATGGAGTGATGCACTTCACTCATAAGAGAGAAGTAGCAATATGTTTATTGATATAAAACAGTGATTTAACAAAGTTTGATAGTAAATGTGACAGTGGTTTAACAAGACTCAATGGCAAGGTTCACTTGATTATCTACTGCATAGAGGACAGGTTCAGACAAAACTGTCAGGGAGACCCTCCCATTGAGTCACGAGGTTCAGAAAGGACCCCCTTGTGTTCTAAACTCCTTCTCAGAGGAGAGTTTAGGTGCGGCTGGATCCAGACTTAGTCCCACACTTGGTCAACGGTTTATGTCTAAAGGATTATATGTGCACAATCAATCCTTTATATCTTAGTTAGGATTGCAAAGTTTAGCGCGCTGTTAATCACTTACTGAGAATCTGTTGTAGCAAGGACTCTCTCAACCTCGAGCAGTGACCTCGAGAGGCATCCCTACTCAAGGGGGGATCCTGGTGTGCAGGAGAGCTCAACGGGCCCTGGGCTGGCCACTCCTTACGGAGTAAGGTAATTGACTCATATTTACATACGGACTCCAGATGTTAGTTTCTTCCGAATTTGGCTTGAGTCAGACATTGCCCAGCACTGTGGTTAGGTGGCCGCATTGCTCAAATTAGCCCTTGGCTGTTTTGATGTTATCTGTCTCCCCCGAATCCACACGACCAGACCAGACGCATCCATTGCGACCGCCACTAATGGCTGTCACTTGAGCAGGGTTACGGGAAATACAGGTCAGGTTGGGGCAGGGGGAGCATACCGCCACAGTTCTGTGCAAAGCCAGTTCATGTAAAAATTAAAGTGCTATGCACAACCCAAAGGGACAAGTCATAACATCACCCATAATCAACAGTCAGAAGCATAATGCATTAGTTGTAATGTTTTATGGAAGAAGTGACTGGGAAGATACTCAGGGAGCACTATGTATGGTAATGTAAGAATAAGTATTTCAGTGCAATGCTCAGTGTATGAAAAAAAAATAACGTATGGGCTCAAAATGACAATGTACAAGGCATTCTTGCATCCTTCTCATTTCAGGAATATTTAGGTTTTAAACAATACTCTGGGTTGAATCCCAAGTAGATGAGCTTACGAACCACAACAAAACAGGAATATTTTGCATGAAAGATTTCAAAATAGACACAGACAGCAACACAGACTTTAGATGCTAATCTCATACTTTGTATTGCCAGAGCCTCTAAGGTCTTTTAATTGGCTTGTTTTTAAACTAAAAATTAAGACGCTTTGTGAAACTTTGCTTTATATAGTCTGTGAATTCTCCTCCTGAGTTAAGTTAAATTTCCTCTAGAGTCAGACATGTATTTCCCGCAGATGTCTCTGGGAGCCATCTGTATGCTTTAGTAAATAGCATTGGGGGTTACCTGATGTAAGAAATGAAGCAGCAGGGCCAAGTTTAACACTAAAAATCCAGTCAGTAGCCACACTGTGTTCTATTCTGCAACCCCACAGCCTTGCTCTCTCTTCTCCCAAGTATGTAAGACCACTGAAAAGCAGAAAAGAAATGTCATGCATATCATCTTTGCAACTGTAACTTATGGATGCTGCTGTCATCTTTCTGACTTTTCTCACTTGGGAAAAATTAGGAGAAATAACCACCCACTAAACAGTCAGTCCATAACAGAAATAGACATTTATGACATCTCATAAAATCATTATGTGAGTTGCCAACTTGAAACTTGGATGCCAATTTGACCTAAATTAAGCTGAGTTAAAGGCAATGCCATAAACCCACTAGTTCAGAATTCCATTGCTGCTAACATCAGCACAGGTCCAAGCGAAAACATTTAAAAAAACAAACAAACAAACAAAAAACCCCACAAAAACCAAAACACCAAAGGCCCACCCTCAACTTTCAGAGGTTTTTTTTCCCCCGAAAGTAGCTGTCATGAGTAGTTCACGTGACACCACAGCTCTTACCAAAGATAAAACTGAATTCTGGGCCCACAAATCAGTGAAAAGCTCCTGCTAAATCTTGAAAGGTGGTGGTAACCCCCCCAAAAAGCCTTAGTCATCACCACATGGTAATTTGCATCCAGACAGCCTGAAATGTAATTGCTCTCAACACTCCAGTAAGAAAAAAGTATTGCATGCAATGGCTTACTATTTAAGAAGCACTTACTAAAATTCCTTAGGCACCATAATGCATGAATGGCAATTTCTCATCTATGCATTTTAGTTTGTCTCCTTCTAATAGGTGGATGGTTTCTCCTAGTAGAGGAGCCTTTTTTTTCCCCCCCCTCTCCCTAATTCATTTATGAACTCTTTATCTTTTTTTTTTATTCATGTGCAGATTTTGGACTTTTCTTGAAATATGAGCCATCGGATTTTGTTGCAGTATTATTAGCTCATACAGCCATCCCAGTAATCTGTGAAATGGGTGATCTACATTGAAAACAAGGAGAACTATGGAGAACGGAGAGTTTTGTCACCTAGATCAACAGGAGATTAGCAGTGTCACTGAATAATTTTATAGTGTGGCTTTGAGTAAATAGATCTGCTTTGGAAAGGATAAATGGTCTTTTATTAATAGAGTACTGAGATTTCCTTTTGAAAAATATACTTTCAGAGGGGAGTGGACTGGAATGCTTACAGTGAAAGATTTTGTGAACAGATCAAAAAGAAATTCTTAAGTTTCTAAATCAGTCCTTGAAGTACAATTAAGTTGCTAGATATTCTTTGGGGAGTTCTTCTGAGGATTTTTTTTTCCAAGTCATTCCAGCATAAACATGGCATTATGAGTGGATTAGGTGAGTGTTCTTTTGCAGATAAATAAATAAGCATAACAATCTCTAGTTGCCCTTAGACAGAAGAAAAAAAACCTGTTCCATATCGACTTTGTACATACGCAGAAAGTAATTAGGTCCCACAGAGTTCACACCATCTACAGAGTCATTTATCCTAAGTTCTAACCACTAGACTCTTCTGAAGGTTGTTTATTGTAGAAACAGGCAGAGGAGCAAGTATGTGATTAACTAGAACCATAGCATGAGAGACATCATAAACACCCTTTTAAGTAACATGCTGAAAATCTAAAGGATATTGTTCATTGAAAGAAAATATAGCTTATTGAGTAAAGATTATTATTCTATTCCTTTTTAATTAGAAACTACCAAGAGTTCCAAGAACCTAGATGCTTTCACAATGACACCAAAGGCAAATCTTCTGTAACAGACAATGAAAACAAGACCAAATGCAGTTATATTATTTGTAGCTGGTATGCTAGGCCACAAGCTGAAAACCTTCAACAGTTACGCAGACAAAGCATTGCTTTGATTTCATGAGATTCAGGCTTCAGAAAACACCCTGTGAACAGGTCCGATATGCATTAATCTAACCAACAAGTAATATTAATCTCTAAACAAGAGTGTCACAACCTTAAACTATCAAATTCTATACCTTACCTATTATTATTGACATTATAATTATTATAGACTATGAATCTAATCTTACAAGACCACAGTCATAATGTTTACACAACAGACGAATGAAGGGCCATGAGACACTTGGAAATAAGTTTCCTTTTGCAGTTGAAGGGCAAACTCTTTAGAACATATGTTATGCCTATGAATATTGGCAAGTGAAATAAAGTAGAAAATATCACATGCATCAAAATATTTTCAACATTTGTGGCACGACACTAACACAAATATAACTTAATCTTTCATAGAAGACACTTTCTAAAGATTTAAGCTACAGTCTCTGACAGGTTCAGAATAATGGTTCAGGAACAGGTTGACTGACAACTCCAACTACTTTATACGCCACTTGGGATACCTTACGTATCTATCAAAGAAAACTAATGAGATTTCACACATCTTAAATAAGGGCGGGGGGAATCAGACCATATAAATAGATACTTCCATTAATTCAATCCACTTTAAACAGCATGTAGTATGATAGGTGGGGTTTGGGTTTTCCCCCCATAAATACATTAATTAAAAGATTTGAATAAGTAATTTACTGTTCCTGCTCAGGCATAATAATTGCCTTTAGTTCTGTGTTTATCTAACATATCTTTTGATGATCTAACCATATTAATGGATTCAAACCAAGCAGTTAAGTTTAAAACTTGGATAATGTCCCAAAATGGTGTTCTTTGGTATTGTCTGTGTCCTTTGTCAGGATCGATGCACATACTTCTACATCTTTCTCGGGTACTCTCATGCTACCTTTTAATAATGATTTTCTCCTTAGTGAATCCACTGAGGTAACCTGATATAGCCAATCTTTTTTTCCACGCCTTTAAACTGAACAAGAATTTGAAGGAGGTGGGGAGACAAACCCCAAACCCATCATCAAAATTATCACTACCACTTCCCACTTCCATCTGGCTTTGATCTTGCACTGAAAGAGCTACCTGTGGAGAGCTAAGGACGACCAAGTTCAGCTTTTTTGTGAGCTCCTTTACATACAAACTCTAACTTTTCCTGGATAACATCCTGGAAACCATTCTGGAATACTTTTATATTCTGGAAGCACATATTCTGAAGTCACACAGCTAAGAGGATAACTAAAGAAGTTATATCTTTTCCTCACTAGGCAAGCCACATTCACCTCACTGTTCTTTGTTTCTGTTTTGTTGTGGTTCAACCTGGCAGGCAGCTAAACACCACCCAGCCATTCGCTCACTCCCCCACAGTGGGATAGGAGAAAGAAACAGAGAAAAGGTAAAACTTGTGGGTCGAGATAAAGACAGTTTAATAGGACAGAAAAGGAAGGGAAAAATAATAATGATAAAGGAATATACAAAACAAGTGATGCACAGTGCAACTGCTCACCACCCGCTGACCAATGCCCAGCCAGTCCCCAGGCAGCGGGCCACCACGTCCCGGCCAACTCCCCCCAGTTTTATTGTTCAGCATGGCGTCCTACGGTCTGGAATACCCCTTCGGCCAGTTTGGGTCAGCTGCCCTGGCTGTGTCCCCTCCCAGCTTCTTGTGCCCCTCCAGCCTCCTCGCTGGCAGGGCAGTACGAGAAGCTGAAAAATCCTTGACTTAGTGTAAGCACTGCTCAGCAACAACTAAACCATCAGTGTGTTATCAACATTCTTTGCATCCTAAATCCAAAACACAGCACTATACCAGCTGCTAGGAAGAAAATTAACTTTATCCCAGCCAAAACCAGGACACTTTTGAATCCTTTGATCCCAGGATAGGTCAGTCAGTGCTACTGAAATCTGGAGTTACTTCTGCTCAGAACAAAGTTAAATGACACCGCTTCCTGGCTGAATAGAAAATATGCTTCACATAATAAAGTTTTTGGATAAACTGAAAACCCTTGCTACACCTTCATTAAGAAATGCCAAACACCTGGGGCTACTGAGTGTAGGGGTATATATGCTTTGTTGCTAAGTGTGGATTTCAAACTCTAATCAGCTTAATAGAATAATTTTACTTGTCCCACAAAATAAGAATATATGAGTTAAAACAGACCTCAAGGCATTATGCTATTTTAGACGTCTGATAGTCATAAATAACTGTGCCCCTTCCAATATTTTCAAGTTTGCCAGTACAATATAATAATAGTGAAAGGGGGAGATACTACAGATTGCTAATGTTCGGGATTAAAGGAGTCCTGCTGTAACAAATGCATTCCCATATTCAATGAGTAACAAGCACAACAGAGTTAAAACTGCCCTACATTGATTCTACCCTGAAGGTAAACCAACTACATTGCAATGCTGTAAATTCCTGCCTGGAAACAATTGCTGCCTGGAAGCCAAAGCCACTGCATTCTAGTGACTAGAATTCAGTTTAGCTTGAAGAGACAAAGGCTGAATACAAATTTTACACTGCTGGAGCTCAGTACTGAGTATGGTGAGCCATGTACACTTTTGCTAATACATAAAGAGAACGGAGGAAGCGCGAAGGCTCACACAAAATTCTTACATCTATTTTAGGATATACAACATACAAAAAATTCCGCAAACCCCACACGGTATTTCTCAGCTGAAAATAAAAATCCTGGACTTGGCCTGATATGTACCCAGATACATGTGTTTCCCTGGGATCAGATTGTGACTTTAGACACAAATTAGAACCATGCCTAAACGAGTCTTCTTGTGGTTCATATATTATATATCATATCAATGGTTGCTGCAGGGAGGCACTGGTTGCCAACCTCAGGCTAAATAAGGCATCTATATCCTCTTACACATGACTGATTTGGAAAGATACTTCATCCTTCCCTACTCCCAAAGTAGAGACCGTCCCCATCCATCTATGTTCACTGCTAGGTGTTCACAGCCAGTGTTGTTTCCATGACCGTGTAATTTTTAAAGAGTTTTTAGAACATTTCTATTTTTCATTTCTCTCAATTACATACAGCATTTATCAATGATATATAGGAATTGTAGAAGTGCTTATAAGTCCAAATGAGAGACTACACACTCATTTTACTGGCCAGTTTTCAAGCAAGACTCATCTTTTTACCTAGAAAAGCATACAGGTTGTGAGACGACTGGGTACAAACATACAGGTGAGAAACCACAAGGCAATATTGTTAACGGGGTTGTAGCAACTAGTCAAATATTTTAAGCAGTGGTACAACACAAGGCCAAAAGCAAAAGTTTTAACTTTCAACAGGAGTAAAATAGGAAAAAAAGAAAAACTGTCAAACAGAGAACAGCAAATAAAGAAAAAAGTTGAAGGTATTATGTAAGTTCTTCACAACACATATAGAAACACCTATTTTTAGCAGGGTCATAGTAAGTACTCAATTTAAGAATTCCTTTTATTTTTTTTAATGGGTAACTTCGGAAATTTTATCATGTTTTATCATGAGATTCTGAAATTAATTCCCACTCTCACAGACCTGAAGGATATTGAAACAAAACACTGAATAGAACAGGTAAGTGCGTTCCTGTTTGGTCATAACAGATCCCTAGTTAGTATCCAGAATATGTAGAGACTTACGAGTTACTGATAACTGGAAAAACTGGCTTTTAGAACAGACACTTATAAGCAAATTGTGTGAGATCTCTTTATCAGAGGTGGGTTCTTGCATAAACTAAGGATTTTCTTAGAAAAACCTAATGCTATTGTAATTAATTGATATAATTGCTCTTATAGACTATATATTAGTGTAAATCCCCACATCCATATCGTCGTTCTTATTTTTAAATCAGCAGATCTTGAATTAAGCTAATTTGGCAAGATACTATAAACTCTTCCACATCAAAATGCCCACACAACAGCTTTAAGGCTGTAACTGCAGCAGCAGAGTAATACCAGTAGTTTCAGCTACATCCAGCTTTCGATAATGGACATACATGCATGCTGAAAGGAACTAAATCACAAATGGTCAGTTTTTCAAAAGTACATTTTTTCTGTAAATTGCCTAAATTTTCTAAAAATGCCCATTAGCTTCCATTTGGTAAACCACTTAGTAGAAAACCAAGTATTTTAGGACACAAGTCTGAAAATAGAAAGTCAAACATAAAATGTTAAATAATGCAGCGACTGCATTACATGAAGACTTAAACAGCATTAATAGAAGATTTGCAACCAACCTCTTGTTTGAATTTTTAAAGCAATTTGTATCAATAAAACTGAAAGCAAGGAAGCAATTAACCAGTCAAGCAGTGGGTTCTGTCAGAAAGAATACTACTGTAAAAATAATACCTTCAACAATAAGTTTAAATATTAAAAACAATAGCCACCCTAATGACTATATTTTTCCTCATTAGAGTAGAATAAAGGTGGCTGCTGAATTCCCAAACTAGAAGCTTCACATGGGTTTTGGCAGGTGAAGCTTGACACAGAGAATGCCAAGAGTAACACAGTTGATGTTAATCAAAAAACATTTGCTTTCAAATTTCACCATTAAGGACCACTTAAAAGCCCAAGAAGTTTGAAATTAATATTACCAAAGGTCTAGAAGATAGAGAGGCTGAATTTACTGTTATAGCATGCTAAACAACATTAAAAAGGACTCTCACTTAATGAGAACAAAATGAATTCTGCAATAAACATTACCAATACAAAAGAAAAAAGCCTTCAAAGGTTTAAATAATTTTCAGGTTCTGTGATCTATTTTACTGATCAGAAAAAAACATCTAACACAATAAAAAAAAAAAGCTTCAGTCAAAGAACTGATCCAAAGCCAATTCATGACACTGGCAGCTTTCCCCTATGATTTTGGTGGTGTTTGGAGCAGATCAGAATGAAGCCAAATCCTTCTTCGTCTAGCAGAATCTATGGAGACCACCACAACATGAAGCTAACTCAACATAGAGGACAGTATGTGAGTGCATATGATGAATATACTATAGTTTAAAAAAATAAATACGTTTCAACTTAAAGTTTGCAACAATGTCCCTAGAACAGCCCTAAGCAGTTTTGCTTTAGGAAAAGAAGATAACAGCAGATGCTGTAAAAATAGGAAGGACCAAAATAAAAAGAACAGGCGCACATTTCTGTGAATGTATCTGGGTGAGAGAGGTGGCACTGCACAGTATGTATTTGTAGATTAGGTTATTAGAAGCATATGAAATATTTAGAAGCAATGAATTTAAAAGCTATTTCTATATTAGGGCAAATTAAATGTAGAATTTTTAAGACAGTTTAATGAATTTGTATCTAGTTCTTTGTCATACTCATTTTTCAGAATAGTTCTTCCTGATCTCCTCATAGTCTTACATGTTATGCTGAATGAGCGCTGTCCTGATCAAAGAAATTAGCTATAAAATTTAGTTATGATTCACAGGTATCAATTATCCCTGGGCTCAAACCCAGCAGCTCATTCTATTTTATCATACTGCACAAAACTCCTACAGTGCCAGGAAATTGTGTGTTTATTATATTAATGATGAACCACTAAGAAGCATATTCACACCACCTAACTTTTTATGTGAGGTGCCTAACTTGGCCAAGATACCCATGTAATCTGCAATAATAAGTGAATGAATCTTAGGAGAAGTAATCTAACTGAAGTGCCCTGGACGGGCTGATCTTGACTACCAACAGGGAGAGCCAAGACAACAGATTTAGTTGTTTTGTGTTGGCTAGAGCAAATGACTCCCTGTCACTAGTCCAGATCTGATGCTATGTTTATATACTGAAACACAGAAGTGAGAATGAGGCCTGCATATCAAAAACTGAAAGCGAAATCCACCTCGCTCAGCCAGAACAAAGCCATTAAGAACTCAATTCTCGTTCTGAACGAGTGTTTCATTAACAAGTGATCTCAGCATTGTGTTTGTCTTCTGCATATCAAGCCAACTTCTTCCTGGTCTGTCAATAAGTATCTTAGAGTCATTGTAAAAGAGATTTTGCATTTCTGCAAAATCAATTTCTATTAATAACTAGTGCCTTTTGCAGGCTCTTTGGTGACTATAGTTAACACCCTTTTACTCTAGGGAAAGATGCTAAATTACTTTTCAGTTAGCAGCTATTACTTATTCCCTTATATCAATGTCAGTTGAGAGCTCAGAAATCCTGTGCCAAAAGTTTTTCACCTACTTTGCTTGCTAACTGTGTCTCAATTCTTGTTAGAAATAGCTGGATAAAGAGTCCTTCTCCCATTCCAGTGAGGGCAACTGTATGACTGTACTGACAGTGCTAGTGCTCCCTTGGTCATTAAAGGCTCATCCTGAAAAGCCCAGGACAGTCTCCACCACCCTGGTTGTCAACAGAAACCAAAAGAGATGAATCTTGGAGCAGCACATTACAGAAATGAACTTCAAATGAGACCCAAGGTTGGTATTGCATTTGAAAGCATGAGTAACTTTAATCAGTGAAGAAAGTTCATAAGATTATGCAAATAGGGTCATGGGATTAAGTACCTGGAGCAGCTGATTTATAGTCAATGTGACACTAGTTTGCTAAATGACTCTTTCTTGTTCAAGCACAGAAAATCATATGTGCTGAAGAAGCTTCCTGAACTAGTTTCCAGAATAGACTTTCCTCCACTTCATCACTTACACTAGAAAAATCTATAGCATATAATACAACACACTCTTTACTATGTATGTCAGTTTTCCAGAAGGTATGGAAGTCTCATACACTGCATAAGATTGAATCAATTGTAAAATAACATCTATCAGATACTTGGTATTTTCAGAAAGCAAGTTGTTTAACAAATTCTTCAATAAATATGATTGTCTCCAAGGACTAAGTGTTTGAAATTATATCAAAACTTATTTCTTTGGGAAAGAAGTGTCAAGTGTTCTTTAAAAAACAAAACACCCAACAAACCAAAAAAAAAAAAAAGGAGAAAGGGAGACTGTACACTTCACTGCCCTAAGCAATCCTACATCCTGGTTTTTTGCACTTCCTGTTTTCCCCTGCTTACATATGCCTTTCATTCTATGTTCCTTGCATTTGGTTTTGAAGAACCCAAAATTTCAGCCCAAACTTTTCCACTGCGAAGAGACACAGGACTACTCTCTGGTTTCAGCTGAATGCAAAACAACCAAACAAAACACACTAAAGAAATTTATCTTGATTTCTCAAAAAAAAAGAAAAAACAAAAAATCAACTAAGAAGTAGGAAAGCAAGATTAATTTGGACCCATAAGTGAAGAGGTCTGAGCTCTTAACAAGCTTGTTAAAATTTACTAAGACCTCAGATTCAGAGATGAGTCATGTCAGGTTTGACTTTTTAAATTAAACTAAACAAATACAGCAATTTTGTCAACGAAATTTCACCTCAGCTTTGGTAAAACAATTATATTTATTTACAAGGTTACAGCATGGGTTTTCTTGGCCCTCTTCCTTGCCTCCCCACATAGTCAAAGAACAGCTGAATTTAGCTAAACCATTTCTTTTAGATGTGCTTTAACATTTTCACTAATGCACGTAAAAGTTAAATGATTTATCCAAATCAAAGACTGAATCCACTGCACATGCAGGATTGCTTTTAAAATGACAAACCACTGTTTGCTTGCTTTGCCAGTAGACAATATGACTATTTTTAAAATTATAAGGATTAACAACTGCTTCTAGTCACCTGCAGAACATTTATTAAAATAAAGGCTCTTAGAATGTATCCAAGTGTAAAATTAGGCCTCCTATCTAGAAAGCAGAGAGCTTTTTGGCCTGAAAACTGTTGTGAAATAAGTTACAGGGAAATATTCTGTTCAATGAAACTGAGGGGAACACATAAGTAAAACAAGCACCTCAGTTAATTCCAATGTAGTTTTCTATGTCATTGTACTCTATTTGATAGCAGACTAATACTTGTAGATAATGTTCTGCAAAGTACCAGAAAAAAACACCTATCTTTTAGATGTTTTTCTTCTGGCAGATGTAAAGTGAGAAACTACAAGTAACAATTTTTCACACATTTATTCTTCCTTCTATAACTTTTCCTTTGCATTTTACACAGTCACAAAAGTCATGACAGCAGAATTTAAAAAAAAAAATAAAAAATTATCAGACATGCAAGTGAGGATGTAAACTTCCAGAGGATAACAAAGAACGTATTTTTCTTGCTTTATCTTTTCATACCCATCCTATTTCTGTTTTTGCTTTTGTAGTTTTTAAATAGGCTATATTGTCAGCATCTGTGACAAACCAGGATTGTTCACCACTTTTGTTCAATGTTAAGGTAGGAAGCAAAAGAGCAGCACTGAGTTTTCTCCTCTAACAGACTTTCCATACAAAGCCAAACATATTCATTAGCACTTAAGTTCTATGTGCAAAGTTACAATACTCAAGAGCCCTACTTGAGTGCTTCCAGGTAACTGAAGTCTAAATTGTCAATACTGAACATCAGTCACGAAGCAGAAACAAGGAGAAGACTGCAAAGTCATGTCTACATTAGCTGTGGGAGTCCACAGCAAGAGTGAAATGGTTGTAGCTGGGGACCTACAATCCATATGAAAAGCACTTTGAGGGTTTCACTTCCCAGTAGCGAGCCGAGCGCTGTGGACTGAATCCCCTTGAGCAGTTGAAGGACATCTTCTTCAGTCAAAAAGTAACCCAACGCATTCACCCCAGAACTATGTCAGGATGCAAAACAAAAACACAGTTTAGTGGGGACAATAGGGAGACATTCTTCCAAAAAATCCAAACTACTTCTCCTAACCACAATGTTAACGTGCATACACTCTGCACATTTAACAGAAGAGAAGCTCAATCCAGTTCTGTGGTATACGAGTTCCCAATAATGCTGTAATGTGTGATGCAGGACACAGGGAGAAAGATAAATCTAAATATAAAGGATACAAATACTCCAAGATGAGATAGGGCAATATCATTACTAATGACAACAGAAAGGGGAAGACATTTAAAAAAATCAGATCATGCAGAGACTGATATAGAAGAATTTAGGGGTGTTCTGTATAATTTCAATTAGCTTGCCTAACCCCCCAATTTTCTGAATGTTGTAAAATGAAGTAACTTTTAAATGTATTTAACATGAGTTTATCCACACCAAAAGATCACACAGGTGGAACTGAAAGTGAACAAAGAAAAGGATGAATACATTTCTGGAAGGCAGCGTTTCTAGAAGACAAACTACGTTTCCAACAACTGAAGACATTTACACCTAATATCTTTCCCACTGCATAAGCCAAGATAACAGAATTATAGAACTATGTACATATACCTGATAACTTGCAAAAGAGGAGAATGCATTATGTTACATCTTACTTTCTGTAGATGCACTACACAAATGCAGAGTGTCAAAATGTGCACATTCAAGAAAAAGCCAGAGGCATATTACCTCATTTTAGCACATACCGTCCATTTGCCGCTTACTGCTACTAATAATGAAGACTCAGCTGCTGGTGATGATACTAGAACACAGAATCTATATATAGCATAATACATTGCACAAGGGTGATGCAAGTTAATCAGGTGAAGATTCACTAATAAATTGGTTTATGCTATCACTTACTGCTTATGATTAAAGTAATTACAGTTGCACTTGACTTCTTAATGATAAATACAAAGAAGCTGTATGATCTATTGTACCCTGGCACAAGCTTTCAGTAAAAAAGGTCTTCATTATTGTTAGGTTCTTAGCAGCCAAAACGCCAACTTCAGTACTCTTCTGCAGCTATTCTAAGAGATTATTACAACTTCTGTTCAATTATCAACACCTCTATTGCTTTGTTCACTAAACCGACCTCTCCTGCACCTGCTTCTTTGGAGTCAGATCCCCAGAAGGCATACCTGCATTAGTGGAGCTATCACAGTCTACAAACCTGCAAAAGATTCTGCCTTTCCTATGTAAATTACACCTGCTCATCCACTCCCCACTATAATAGTCATAGATCTTCCTTACTACACCTATATTCACCTTCCATTTAAGCTGAAAAAGGATGAAAATTACCAATTTTAACTACCTATCCTACAATGGAAGCCTTTAGAGCAAATTCTCCAAAAAACTGTAAGAGGGTACTCCATAAACTCTTCTTAAAAAAAAAAAAAAAAAAAAATTACTCCCTGTTACGGATTTCCTCCTCCCCCCCAGTAATTCTGTGGCTCTGGTGGAGGCGAGACGTGAGTACAGCTTACTCACACATTTTCTTTCCGTGAAATACAATGTTCCAATTTCTACATTTTATTCTAGAGAAGAAATGTGTCCCTGGTCTCTGCTCATTTCTGTGCCCATGGACACAGCCTTTACTAAAGGTTAAAAACAAAACAAAACAAAAAAAACCAAAAAAACATCAAGAGGACTGCATCATGCTTCCAACCTACTGAAATAGGCCACTAATCATCACAAAGATGTAAGCCCAGCTAGAAATAGTTAAATGGAGATATTTGTTAGCTGGGTGAGTTATCAACTGAGTGCCTCAATTTTGTGCTAAATTTTAGTTCTGTGGAATCCTTAAGATCAGCCATGATAAAAGCAAAGCCCAAGCACCCTTGGACTTTCTGGGACTGTAAACATATTGGAAGACACCAGGGATTTTGCTTTTACTGTGCCTTAGCTTTGAAGAACATCATCTGTTTGATGATTGAGCATTACGTGCACTGCAATGGCTCAGAAGGAAAGGAAGACGGAGTAGACAGCTTTTAGTGGTCATTGCATCAAGGAACTGCTTCTCACCCTTTTCCATGGACTCCTCCCTTTTGCCCAACACAAACTGATTTTTACTCTCTCCTTCCACCGATAGCAAAACAAGAATAGTGTTATGCCATTTCAAGAACAAATCCAAGCAGCCAATCATTCAGAGTATTTAATTTCTCTAACAAGCTGCACTATACTACTGCAGATATTTCATGTACTTATGCTTCATAAATCAAACTTGTTCGATATGAAAGCTGTCAGTAAGAACTTTATTTTCATCACAACTATGATATAGCAGCCCTCTATTATGTAACTTACAATACACCCTTAAAAAATTCATAAAATATAAAGTTTCTCAGTAACATATCTACAGCTAATGACCAAATTTACCCCTTTTTATTTCTAACTACTTTAGAGACATCATAATAAAGGCAAAGATTTCCCACTTAGCCTGTCATCTTTACTCTTTTAAAGCCTACACAGCAGAAAAACGTGCTTGCCACTTGCTGCAATTTTTGTTCCAATTTACCAATTTTTTTTAGCTCACCCCTCAAGTTTTTTTGTTGTTGTTAATTATTGGATTAATCAATCTAATTTATATTAATTTATCCCAGAAGTTCTTTTGAATGCCCTTTTCTTTTTATATCTACTGATTCCCAGTTGACTACTATAGATGATATTAAGTGTTGGTAATTCAGCTACTGAAATTCAAGACATACTTGGGGATCTATGCCCCCAAGTACCTCCAGTACTTGCTTTCAACCCCAGTAGAGATTAATTGTTGTTTGGCTGTTCCTCAAACTTTCTCTATTGGCAAGTGATCCTTCCTATCTGTTCTTATCTGTTTCTTGTCTGTTATACTGCTACGTCTTCATCTTGCAACTCTACATTAGCACTGATTTACATTGCCAATTTGTAATCTCTATTTTGTTCTTGTACCAAATACTTTGATTTCTAAATACTGTTGCATTTAGTAAATACTGTGGACACCTTCCCTAATCATTGCATCATTATTTCTTGAAGTCTGCAAAGGACAGCAAGATGCAAAAAAAGACATTGAAGCACCATGTTCTTTCCTTTTCTCCCGCCCTCTTCCCCCCCTGCCCCAGCTGATTTTATTCCCCGTTTCCTCTTTTGTCTTGGTAGGATTTCTGTCTTCATGGGAATATTTTGTAATGAATATAATCATCAAAGACTACATAGTCCAGAAATTCTGACTGCCCTTCTGCTGTTGGTACTACTTGCGTATTTCCTCACTTTTCATCTTGTGGCAATACCAAATAGTACCAGAGAGAAACACACAGCCCAGTTTCATTCTAGTGCCCGTATTGAGCTATTCCACTCCACGGTCCTCTTTCTTACTTTGTTCATGGCTGTGATTATTAAAGTCTTAGCTGCAAATCCAGAGACCTGATACATGATCCTCAATATTGGCTGCGAAATGCATTTCTAGACTTACAAAGCTGATTAGAGGGAAAAACTCGCCTTATGCATTCTTCTATAAAGGTTCTTCAAACAGCTGCCTTTTCTATTACGAAGTCTTTGTCCATAACTGATTCTCCCTTCAAGTTTTGCCCACATTGCCCCAGCCCTTATTCCCATCAGCAAGGAAGAGATGGGCAAAATGGACTTTTTCAGTGCTACGGTCCAATAGTTCAACAGTAAAATTTGTTGTCATCCTGTTGATGAGATTCCAGGTGAGGGAGCTGGAATGTGAAAGTAGAAGTGCAAGAAGAGAAGCATAGCAGTGAGCAGGAAGAAAAGTAAATATTTACATTACCACAACATTTATTTTCCTTCTTTCCTACCTAATAGCCAAAAAAGAAAAAGAAAAAAAAAATTAATTAAAACCCCAAACCTTCAAGTAATGTCAAGAAAAAAAGCAGATCTCATCTGGTTTCAGTCACTGCTCCATTTTGAGAGGTTGTACTAAACCCAGACCCCAAGGTGTCTCAGGCTCACCCACACTGTTTCCCAGATGGCACGTCCTAGGCACTTCACACCCACACGTGGACTCTGACTCACTGTCAGCATCTGACTCATCCATCTGCCCCAACGCACCGAACTCTTCCACCACCGCCTCCGCAACAGGGACACTGGTGGCCCCACAGAGTTTTCACAGTTCGACTCCAGGGTCCGGCCATCTATCTGCGTGTTTGACACCACGGCATACACGGCATTTACCGGTTATCCAGGGCTTTCAGACACTGTGTAAAAACTGCTCAGAACAGACACATTTTTCTGCTCTTAATACTAGGGTAGGAGTTTTTACACATTTGACTGTGTAGATGGCTAGGTTTCTATCATGTCTTAGGTTTGCAAATACTGACAAACACACACCACAGAAGCCTGCCTTCCCTTCCAGGTGCAGGCGTTAGTACAGCTAAGAGGTAAGAAAGGAAGAAAGATGAGAGACCAACCTCACAGCTGAGAATTATTCAGCTACACAACTCTGTCTAGGTAAAAGGACACACGCACACTGAAGCAAGAAAAGTAGAAAAAGTGGCCACACAGGCAATTAGCATGAAAACTAGTAGACAGTTATTAAATTCTCTATTAGATGGGATCTGTAAGGACTAGCTATTGAAAATAATCCCTCTCTTTGAGCCTCTGTGCTTGAATGCAGGAGCTGCCGGTTAATAGTCTATGGTCCCTTTCTGACCTTAAAATCTATTACTCTAAAGCAGGCACTTCTCTCTCTGGTATCTGAAAGCATGATCTAATACCAAATGTTGAATTAAAAGACACAGTGCTCAGAAGATAAAAGAAATTAATTTCATTACTACATACCCCACAAGATACTCAAGTATTTGCGTTTGAATAATAATGTTAATATTAGGAAAACTATAGCATAATCAGTTGTGCTTCATTACACAATCTTACTGTAGCTGCAGCAGTATTTCATTTTGATACAATTAGAGAGACACTTAGCACTTTGAAGCAAAAAACAATTTTTCAGTTTATGCGCAAAGCCATTTTTCACTTCCCTGTTGGCTATGCCATTGGAAACATTATTAAATCCCAAATCAGTCATGTACAATAACAAACCTCAACATGACAGTTACAAAACCCATTTTAAACATCTTTCAACAGAAAAGTATTCAATAATTTTATTTTTTTTAGTAAGACCCAAGGGTAACAAGTGGGTAATGCTGCAGAGACCAAGCTTCCCTAGAAACACTCTTCACACTAACATATATTCAAGTTCAGCCATGCCTATGAAAGCGAATTTACAGTCAGCATCATAACTACTTTCATACTCATTTAGTCTTGGAATAAAGCAGTATGACAAAGACTCTCAAAGATTTTCTGGCTCCCCGACAGTCCACAGAGAAGGTTGTTTGGGGTTTGGTTTGGTTTTGGGTTGGGGTTTGTTGGGTTTTTTTCAGTCTAGATGCAACTCAGAAAAAAACCAATGAAAAAATCCCCAACACAAACATAATTTTTCCCTACCGCTCGACACAGACCTTCCCTTTCTGACTTCTTCCCTACTGAATACACACAAGATTAGTTCATTAAGCTAAAGTTAGCCTCTGTGACTACTTTGTAGTTTGTTGTATTTGTTTAGATCTTGTATTTCCCATTCCTGCGTAGGTAAAACAATCTAACCGTTTTCAGTAAGACCTTCCAAAAATAGACTTATAATGAAGAAATACAAGAAAAACACAGATGTAGATTTTCAAAAGGCACAAACTCCCACTGACTTTTGTCAGTTAACTAAGAGAAAAAGCCTTTTTTGCTAAATTTTCCCTGACAAGACTATTTTTCTCCCCCATTATTTACCAGTTCTGTCAAAATCAGCAGTTTTACTGGTGAAAAAGACTATATAGGGTGCAAAGAAACTTCTGTTCAAGTACAGTTGCAATGCACTTTTGGGAAGCAGCAGATTTAAAGAAACAGGTTTGACAAAAGTAGCATTCAGAGCACCATGGAAAATATGGTTTCCCAAATTCAACTGGAATTGAGATGCCATTCTGGATATACCGAATGATTGTGTACGGATAGAATACAGGACCCTCTTATACAGCAGACAGGAGGCCTTCTGCCTTTCATCTTGCATTAGCAGGAGCTGCTGTGATGCAGTAGCCACTGAGAAGACTCAGTTCAAAAGCAGGGATGAGACAGGAGGCTGGAAGAAAGGCACTTCATGAACATCTCTCCTGCCAGGACCAATCATCCATCCTTTATTTTATAGAACATGTCATACAGTGATGAGAATAGTATGTCCTGTGTCAAATCAATGAAGCAAGCACTTTGTCCCGCGCTTCAGCAACCATCATGAAAGATTAATCTGTACAGCGCGTAACTGCACTTCAGTCCAATTATATTCCCAGGGAGCGGAATCTTGATTGTGTCTCAACTCAAGGCAATGCAGGCAGGGGGCACCTCCAAGCGTGCTGGGACCAGCTGGGATGCTGTAGCCCCAAACAAAGTTCAAACCAAGGCTTACAGGCTATCCCACCTTCACACAGAATGCTACAGTGACTTCAGGTTTATTCTCCGAGGACTTGTCCCATTAGGGCTTCAAAACTGAGTTAAAATAGCTATTATTTCAAGCATTCCTAATTTTTCTTGCTACGTTTGCCTACAAAGTTTTTGCTATTGAGTGGCTGAAGGTACAATGCAGGTATCAACACACAATTATGTCATCTTTAGTCACTTACTGTGGCAGATGAACGTCTTTTTTTTTTTTTAAAAAATTGATACACTAGCCAATTGGACCTTACCCTTTCTACTGAGCGTGTCACATGCAAATTCAGAGATTTCTAGCACATAAACCCAGCATTTCATTGTTTCTGAAGGGGACAGGAGACCCAGTTTGCTAGTCTGGACATGGAATCAGGGCTTGAAAAAAACAGAAAGCACCTTTGGACACTTCTACTTACCTTCTGTGTTTCTCTATGTATTAGTTTCCAAAGTTCAAAGATGACTGTCTTGCAAATGGAATATTTCTGGTTTTGCTTCAATAGTAAAATCTAGTAAGCTATTTTCCTCCTGTTGCCTCATTCAGTACTGGGAATTAAATGGCAAAAAGTTTTAAAAGCTTAATTTAGGTGTCAAAAATAGTCTTGGACAGAAAAATGACAATTCACATAAGCAACCTAGAGAGAATGTTAAAAAAAAAAAAGTATCTTTTCGTCTATTTGCATGCCGCTGTCTACAAGACAAGGTTCTCGTTGTCTATATACTCGGCATGTCCTCTTTTAACGAGCTGCCTATTATTGACAATGACTGCTACCAAAGCAGTAAAGTAACATTATACAAACCCTGCTCCTGAATTTTGACTACCAGACACTGTGACGGATGCACTCAACCTCCCCTTTAACCAAACCAGCAGCAGTTTGGTACAGAGTCCAAAGGAGGTAAACGTCTGAGCTGTAGCCCGGCCAAGAACTCCTGTCGACAACCCACCAAGGAGCAGAGTGACCCCGTGAAAGTTGTGGGTACAAGGAGTCTCCTGCATACCTCTCCCCTTGTATGCAATTTGACTATGAGCCAACCACTTGATCCCATAAATATGACAGCCTAAGTGAGCCTTCTCTGAGCTCTCCCTGCTAGGCAGCACGGCTGCACGGCAGTAATCTCCAGCAGCGAGATCTTTTAACAACAACAGGTCGTTGGATGAGCCCAATTTGAGTTCTCCCTGGGCGGCAACTGGCCTGCTCCACGAGGCAACTCTCCCCTTGAGCAGGGACGACTCTCAATGTTAAGAGATATTAGTCGTTGACCTTAAATAAGTAAGTTTCAAGTAGAATGAATCACTTTGGAATTATAATGTTGTGTGATTTAGTACACTCTTTACTTAGATTTACTTAGCATGAGTAACTGGATTTGCTGAAGTCTTAGGCAGCAAGCTGTAAACTTTCACTTAGATTTATTGAACATGTAGCTACTTAGTCAAAACAGGGACTCCACAGCCAGCGTAAATCAGGAGATAAGGAGGCTTCCAGGCTACA